>NC_133666.1:573461797-573625731 GCF_037893015.1 Macrotis lagotis
ACTAACAACTCCTCTTCCCAAAATACATTTTATAAAATAATTTGTATTCATAGATCACAATAATTTCTGGAAATACCATCTTTCTCTCATTTTCCAAATTAATTCTAATACAACACAATCATATCACTAAGAAAAATATTCAATATTATGACATGTCCAATGATGTATATACCATTTTATTCTGTGGATCCATATCTCTCTGCTCTGAGAAAGAAGGAATTTTAGCATTATCTGTCCTCCAGGATCATTACTGGATATTTTCTATGAGTCTTCCTCCTTTTTAGGGAGATTTTCCTTTGTATTATTGGAATTTCCATTTAAATTTTACTCTTGTTTCTTGTTTACTCTGAATTAGGCAATAAAAAACATAATTTAAAGATACTTTTGCAAAAGAGAGATCAATTAAGTACCACTAAAACTCTCTGACCCTCCCAAAAATAAAATCTAGTTGGGTATAGTAGCCATACTTGGATTGTCAGGTCACACAGATTTAGGAATAATTTGGGCTATTAAGGAAAATGAAGGAAGGAAGGAATGCAAGTATGTACAAGCAGGTAAATGGTGAAGTAGGTAGAATGTCTGACTTGAAGTCATAAAGAATCTGGCTTCATATTCTTAACTAGTTGTGTGACCCTAAGCAAGTCACTTAGCATTATTTGTCTCAGTTGCCTCATCTATAAAATGAGCTGGTGAAAGAAATGGCAAATCTCTTTAGTTTCTTTGCCAAGTAAACACCAAATAGGGACACAAAGAGTAAAATATGACTGAATGTACCAAACATTGTACAATAGTCATAAAATTTTTAGGCATGGTGTGGGACAGGAGACAATTTCTTAAACTGGTTGATTCTCTCTAAGGGAATAGGTAACATAGTATATAGAGTATCACCCCTGGAATCAGGGGGAACAGAATTCAGATCTGTCCTCAGACACTTGACACTTAATGTGACCTTGGGCAAATCATTTAAATCTTGAAAGCCTCATATCCAGGCTATCTCCACTCATTCTGATTCTTGTCTGGTCACTGGACCCAGATGGCTGCAGAGGATAAAATAAGACTGATGACTTAGGACAGCACCCTCCTCATTCAAATGCTCTCTGATGTCATGGTCTTCTTCAAGAATGAAGGACAAATATCAGCAGCAGCAGGTGATGCAGTGGATAGAGTGCAAAGTCTGTAATCAGGAAGGCATTCACAAGCTGTGAGGCTTTGTACAAGTCACTTAAATTTTATTTGCCTCAGTTTCTTCATCTATAAAAAGGGTATAATAATAGCACCTTCCTCCAAGTTTTATTGTAAAGGGGAAAAAAATCAGAAAATAATTGTTAAGCACTTAGCACAGTTCCCACCACAAAGTAAGTTCTAAATAGATATTAGTTATTATTGAATAGTATTATTAATTCTCTTTTTTGCTTTATGCCTTTTCAGAAAGGTTGCCATCTCAATGATCAATATTTCATCCTTCTTTCTCTTTTCCTCTAAAAAGACTGCTCCTCACATTTACAATGCATTTACTACTCATTATTTCTTTTGATTCTTGGTTTCTTACAAAACTCAGTCTTGGTATGACTTCCTACATGAAGCCTTTTTTGACGTCCCTAGAGTTTACTTCTGTCCTCCCTCAATTTTCTTGTATTTATTTTTAATATTTTCATTCTCTTATTTGTAAACATGTTATGCTCATTAAAATTTAAATTTCTTGATAGTAAGGGCTACTTATTCTTTTCCTTTATAGCTAGTATACTATCACAGTATATCTTAATAAATAATTGATTGGATGGTATTAATGCTAGGTGGAAGACTTAGAAGCATGCAAATGTCATTAGCTCTGAGGAAAGTGGTGATTCAGTTATCAAAGATAATATTTTACAATGATTTTAATTAGTACTATATAACACTTTAAGATTTACAAAATACTCAAGGTAGGCTTTATTATTATCATCATTTTACACAGGAGGAAATTAAAGGAAAAAGAAGCTAAGTGACTTGCAAAAGGTCACACAGACCAGAAAGTGTCTATGACCCGAATTGAATTCAATTCTTGGCTCCAGGTCCAGCTCTCTGTCCATTTTGCCACCCAATTGCCTCTGGGACAATTTTGATTAACTTTCAAGTTTTCATTATTTTTTTTAGGTTTTTTTTTTTTGCAAGGCAGATGGGGTTAAGTGGCTTGCCCAAGGCCACACAGCTAGGTAATTATTAAGTGTCTGAGACCGGATTTGAACCCAGGTACTCCTGACTCCAAGGCCAGTGTTTTATCCACTGTACCACCTAGCCGCCCCCTCAAGTTTTCATTCTAAGAAAGATGGAAGGAGTCAGGAATGAAGAATGTACAAAAGAAGAGAACCATTATTAGTAGTGAATTGCTTGGGAGACAGGTCCTTTTTTCTTTTTCTTTTTTTGCTAGGTGATGGGGTTAAGTGACTTGCCCAAGGTCACACAGCTAGGCAATTATTAGTGTCTGAGGCAGGATTTGAACTCAGGTACTCCTGACTCCAGGGCCAGTGGTCTATCCACTGTGCCCAGGAGACAGATCTTGAAGGCATCAGTTGGGATTTGTTTATCAGTTAAGAAATCACAATTCTTTCTGACTCAGGAGTGAAAGAGAAGTCCAAAAATTTTAATTCACAAGTTACTGCAAACAAAAAAAATACAAGTTAATTCTCAGAGTTCTGTAAGGAAACACCAAGGTAAAGAAAGTAAATTTCAATAGAGGCTGTGAAGTTAAAAAAAAATAAAAAGAAACATCAGCAGCAACCCTGAGTAGCAGAAGGGAGATGGGGGGGGGGCATGAAGGAGAGTACAGCTGCAAATTAACAGTTGGATTGATCAGCTGGAAGAGGGAAAAATGAATTTTTCAAGAAACTTGGGGGAAGAGTTAGCGGAGGGGTTCTGCTAATACCAGGAAGGTACCAAGGAGTGATTCAACACATGGTAGTGTCCCTGTGCATGTCTGGAGGAGGTGAGAGCTGTACTTTAACCCTGGGAATTTATAGCACCTTAACTGGAGGAGTCAGTTTTCTAGGATTTAAAAGTTTTGGTTAACAAAAGAAATTTATGATGTATAACTAGGAGGACCTGGTGAGATGAGTTGGAAACTAGTTCAGATAGGACAGGGTTAACCTAAAAAAAAAAAAGAGACGGTATAACAATTTTTAAGAGATTAACTATTTTAACAGAGTTCCTGTTTGCTAGGTACATCCCTTACTTATAGGAATTTGTTTGAAATGAAAGTATTATAACAATACAGAAAAAGAAAAGGATTATTCATTTATCTGACATACAATTTTTTCTCTAATATAGAAAGAAAAAAAGATTACAATGTATCTCTCAGACCAGTTTCCTTGCTTTAGTAGCATGTATGGTGATGGTTGTTTCCTTCTTTCTCAAAGAGAACCAAAACGACATCACTATGTTGAGTCTTGCAGTGAATCTATGGTGGCTATACAGACCAATATGAGCTCAGAATGCTCTATCACAGGTCAGGCATGGATAGTTATCATGAATTACCTAGGATGGATCTCTAAATTTTGCATCTCACATCTGCTTTGAACTACTTCAATTCTGTTTCGATCATAGAAGACAGTACCCTCTCTGATGAAGTTGCTCCATGTTGTATGGTCCTGTGCTAGTGTCTCCCATAGTGTACAATCAATTTAAAAAATTTTAAGAGACCATGAGAGTCTTCTTGTATTGTTTTTTTTTTTTCTGACCCCACTGTCAATGCTTGCCCCATGTGAGTTCTATTTGGCAAACAAACATTTGGCATGAATAATGTGGTCAGCCTAATGGAGTTGCTCTCGGAGTTTATATACCTGGTGATTTAGTTTGAGAAAGGACCTCAGTTTCTGCTATCTTATACTTCCATGTGATTTTCAGAATCTTCCCAAGAGAGATCAAATGGAAGAAATTCAGTTTCCTGCCATGGGACTGGAAGACAATCAGGTTTAACCAACATACAACAATGGAATATAAGAATGATGTCAAAATGGATCCTTGGGGCCTCATATTGAATGAGAAAAAAACCTTGTGGTGATTAAAGCTATTTGAGAAACATAACTTCTGGATAATATAATCATTTTATTAATGATGCCACAATTTTAATAAAATGATGGTCATTTGGCCATAGCAATGATAATGGTGGTCTCAAGGCTTATATGTGCAAAAGACTGGAAATCAACTTGGATTGATTAAAAATTAATAAGAGGTGATCTTTACAAAGAGAAATGAACTAACCCTAATGAGGAACTAAGGTGACATCATGTCTACCTTGGACAGAGAGACTATCTCTATATTTAGACTATCCCCAACCTTGGACAAATTTAGACAAAAAAAAATCAGCTCCACTTAAGTTTGATTGAAAGAAATTCTCCTTAGGTTAAAGATTCCTCACAAGAATGGGTAGGGTTGGGTAGAGAATAAGGTTATCTCAACTTTTAGAATCTGAGGTGTTTAAATGAAGATAGAGAAAAGGGAGAACTCTAAATCTTCTCATATTATTAGTTATTAATAATTATTTCTCTCACTCTATTATATTTTTATTTATTTTGTTAAACATTTCACAATTGTATTTTGATCCATTTCTGTTGTGCTGAGAAGTTTTGCTTGTTCCTTTTAGACCCCGTGGTTGATGTTTCTAGTGTAGGAAAATGGCAGGAACCATTTTACACTAAAATGAAAAAGTATATTCATTATGATATATTTGACTTGTTCTTAAAAATTCCATAGCTATATTAGTTTTTCATTTTTTGATGAATATGGGGAAAATGGTTTAAAAATTATATTCAGATTTCCTATACTCCTAATCTGATATGATGGAAAGAGAACTGAGCAATTAGAAGTTTTGTATTTTAATCCTTATGTTGTTTCAGGCAGCCAGGTATCCTGAGTCTGTTTCCTAAATTGTAGAATCAGGGGATTGAATTAGACAATGTTTCATATTCCTTTCAACTCTGACATAGTAAAGCTATCTATTTCTTGTTTTCATCATGCAATATAAATAAAAATCCCTCTATTCTAATACTAACAGAATATTTTTTATTTGGGGGATGAGCCAGAAGAATATTTGAAAAGATGTATATAGTATCTTCTCAGCTGTTAAATTAGATTTTTTTTCCTTTTTAACCAAATGAATTACCTTTTGTGTAATTAAAATGAAAAATGAAAAACTTTTTTATCCATATAGGAAAACTAATTACAGACAGCTGGTTACATATATATTAAAATATGAATATATAGGACATAAATATGTACATATAAAAATGTAAAAATTTAAAAAATTAAAGTGTATTATGAAAATAGAATAATTTCCTACTGTGTTAAGAAACAAAAAAAAGTTCAAAAAAATTATATTGCCCTAAAATGAATGTTTCAGAGTTGCACTGCAGACTTTTAAACTCAAGCAGCTGTACCATTCATACCTACAATTATTTTCAGCTGAAATTTTTTTTGCCTCATTTATAATGCTTTCCATTTAAAAATCATGGTATGTGACTGTTGGGGCAATTTTAAAATGGTTGAATTGCAATTCCATTTGTATGCCTCCATTTCCTTTTAATAACTGCAGGGTGGTTTTGCTAATAAGTACTTAATAGAATCTTTCATACTGAGTACTGTATTTGTTCAATTGCTAGCAAAAATTTGAATTCATAAATTCACAAATCAGCCTCCAAATCTCTAACTGAAGGAAAGGTTGAAGCAAAGCAAAAAGCAGAGGTAATTTATGAAGTGACATGGCATATCTTTTCCTAATATTTTGGTTGGTATTACTTCTCTTAGTTGATTTGAGGGAGGAAGATGAGTAATTTATTTTTAGGATGCTTTGTTTCATTGGAATTTTGTGTCTAACCAAAACAAGATTAATATTAAAAATAGGGAACATATTCAAGAACAAAGATAGAAGGAAAACAATTTTTCAAAAATATAGGAGTAATCTCTATGCACAGTATCTTTGTTTGCTGTCTTCATTTCTTGGCTCCTTAGTAGCTTGGCCTGCCAAGTGGTTCCAAAGAATCTCTATTTATGTCAAAGTAGATTAAAATACCAGACTAAGGGTTGTATTCCCCTGTTGCTGTACTGGATATAGACAAATAAATCTATAAAAACTAAAATGAAGGAACATATTTCACAGTCCAAAATCCAGGAACACTTTATGCTGTAGATGACTGAAGGGTGGGAACTGATTAAATTCATGTTCAAATTAACTAGAAAGAAGTAATTGAATAACTTCAATTCCATATTCCTCCTCTCCCTCTCCATCCCTCTCTAATTTGGCTCCATAGTTTTAGAACTATCTTAATTTCGTAGCAAGAGATAAATATGAAAATTAAATTAAATAAAGGCAAAGCAAAAAACACATATCTAGTGAATGTAAAAAATGGAAAATTGGACTTTTACTGAAAAAAAATTGAAAAATAAATGTATCTGCTAAATATTTTAATAAAGAACAATAAAGGCAAACCATGTAGACTATATATGGTTAATTTATTCTGTTGGAGTTATGGTTCAAAGACATTTCAGGGGATTACAGTTAGAAGAGTAAATAATTGATTGCATTCAAGTAGATATGATTTAGACTTTTGTCAGCAATATCTCCAGGATTAGACAAATTACAACCCCCCCCATCTTTTTATATTTTTGGTTCCAAAACCAGAATAGGTTACTAAGTTATCTTAGTACTTGAAAATACATAGATGTTCTTCACAGCAAAGAATTTTCAAAATTGAATATGGCCTTACATTGCATCTAAAAGGTCAAGACACCAAAGTAGTAAGGACTGAAGGAAGGTGGATTACAAAATAGATTTTCCAGGCAATATTTATTTAAGAGAGATGATGGTGTGTTTATATATTTCTGCTAAAATAATTGTGGATTGTAGGTTTCTAATGTCTCAAAATCCTGTTCCCTACTCCACCTTCACTACCAGAATAAACAAACTACTTCATAACTAAAATACGAAAAAGACCCAAGAGTATGACTAAAGCTATTGCTGTACCTTCCTACCCAAATAAAGGTCCCAAATCTCCTACATGGAAATGTGTGTGTGTGTGTGTGGGGGGGAGAAATAGTCAATGTCCTTTTTTTGAGTGACAAAAGTATACTCAAAATCCATAAACTGAAACAATCTGAGGAGTGTAGGGAAAACCAAGTGAATAAAATCTAGAACAGAACTGAAATGCTGAATAATTAAATTCCAAAATAAGGTAGAGTACATGGTTTGGTAGTTAAGATAGAAAGAAAATAAACTCAATTCATTGCAATATGTCATATATATATATGACATATTGCAATATTGCAATATATATATATATATGAGATGTACTAATCAATGAAGAAATAAAAATGAAAACAGAATAGCTTCTAAAGAAAATTATATTTTGTTAGGGAAGCAATAGAAACAAAATGAGTATGAAATATTTGTAGCATAATTGCCATAGGAAAAGACTAATTACAAATAGTAAAATAAGAACAGAAATAGAATAGTTCACCTGATAATAAAACTGTAGATCTAATGAGAAGTTCAACATGTTGGATTTTTCTGTTTTTTGTTTTGCTCATGAGAACAGTACCTTGGGGAAATTCTTTACTAGAATTAGCTTTCAGATTTTTAGAGGAACTCCAAATGGATTCCAGCTCTAGATTTCTACCCTTATCTGTTGATTCCTTCAGTTCCTATCTCTTATATGAATATTTATATGAATTCATATTAATTTTAATTAATTAACATTTGAATGAATATTAAACTTTTCTTATCACAAATATCTTCATATCACATATACACACTCATCTCCTGAGCATTTAGCACAGCATTTTTATGTATTAAGCTCTTAATTGTTTTTATATATATATTATGTGTTCATATGACAATGTACACACATATATGACAATATACTTTCATTAAAGTAATTTAAATTAAAAAAATCATATGCTTTAGATGTTAAACTATTTGATTGGGATAAAGACTTTGGTCATGGGAACTGTCTTTTCCAAGACTGGTGTGGCTGCTGAGGAGAGAGGAGCTGTAGAACCTGATAATCAATTACCAGCTTGTATCTCCAAAGAGATTTTCTCCCTGGGTCATGGCTGCAGGTATGAACTAGAAGCAGGATGTGTTCTAAGAAGTTATGTGATTCCTAGGGATCTTGATCTTATTGTCTAAGCATCGCCCAATGGAAGCATTCATTTCACAAGCATTTTTTAAGAGTCTATTAAGTTCAATAACTTGTTGCTTCCAGGATTGGTCCAAGGAGACCTTCAATAAACATAATATGATTTAGCATGGACCTGTGGGTGGGCTAAATGTCCTCCCAAATTTTAACATGACTTATTAAAATAGGCATTTTGAAGATCCTTGGGAGATGTTAAATTTTAGCCTGCAAGCTTAATGTAAGAATGGGAGGATAAGAGTATAGTCAAAGAAAAATTAGAAAAGTAAAACTTAAGTAAGTATTTAAGAGTAACAGTGATCATGAAGGTAGTGGAAGGAAATGGGAGGAAGTTTGGAACACAGAACTTAATTAGATATCAAAGACACCAAGGTCATTCACTGTATCCTAAATCATTGCCAATTATCTTCACTTTTGTCTTGCCATTGGATTTTGATGACTTTGGAAGAGAGAGTGTAAAGCTAATTGCAACTCTGACTTACTTAAATCCAATTTATATCTGGAATGAAAGACATCACACATTTCATTTTGTGATATGCAGAAGTTTAGAGACATCTTTATACAAGTGTTCATATGGTAGAGCTTTCTGAGACTATTGCTCTGATGAGCTACAGTTAGATAGACTGTACCTTGATCTCAACATATTGATGTTGTTTTAGTATTCTTTGACCACCGAGGGCAACAGTCAACCAACTTGCCCCCAAATAATGATGCTTCATAAAATAAAGAAAAGATTGCAATTTCAACCTGTTTAAAATTTATTGAAATAGTAGATTTTTTCATTGAATGAAATGAAACAACTCACAAAATCGGAATCAAATATTCACAGATCATGAAAAATGGAAGGGACTTCAGTAATCCTTTAGTTCAATCAACAGATGAAAATAATCTCCATTATAAGGGAAATGAATAAGCATTTATTAAATGCCTACTATAGGTCAAACACTGTTAGGTACTTTACAAATATTGTCTCACTTTATCCTCACAACAATTTAAGAGTTAGGTGTTATATTATCCCCAGTTTGAAACTGGCCAAACTAAGAGACAAAGTATTTAAATGAATTTTGCCATATCACAGAGCTATCTGATATTAGCTTTGAAACTAGGTCTTCCAGATCTCAGGACTATACCCCACTTAGATGCCTGATAAATGGTCACTTTCTCCCTGTTAGGATACTAAGAAAGGAAACTATCACCTCCTAAGACAGTTCAGATTAGTTATTAAATCAACTTTAATGGCCTCTAATGGCCCTTTCATTTTTAAAATATATTTTTATTTATTTGTCTTTCCAACAACATGCAATGGTAATTTTCACCAATCTTTTTTGGCAAGGTTTTGAGTTTTTAATTTTTTATTAATTTTTAATTTTTTGTAATTCAAGGCAATGGGGTTTGTGTCTTGCCCAGGGTTACACAGCTAGGCAATTATTAAATATCTGAGGTCAGATTTGAACTCAGGTATTCCTGACTACAGGGAACTAACTGCCCCCATGGTTTTGAGTTTTACATTTTCCCTCCTTCCCTGTTAGAAAGCAATTTAATATAGCCTCTACATGTGCAATTATGTTAAACATAGATACATATTAATCATATCATGATAGAAGAATCAAAAACAAATGGAAGAATAAAAAGACACTATAAGGAAAACAACATAATTCATAAGACAACTTTAAAAAATTGGCAGCAGTAAACTTTATTCTGCATTTAAATCTGATGAGAATTTCCTTTCTGGAAATGGATAGTATTTTTTATCATAAGTCTTTTAGAATTGTCTCTGATTATTGTATTGCTGAAATGAACAAGTCCATCATAGTTGATCATCACCCAATGTTTTTGGTAATGTGTTTTAAGTTCTTCTAGTTCTGTTCATTTCATGTAAGTTCATGTCTTTCCAGTTTTTCTGATTTCCCATCCATTGTAATTTCTTATAGAATATTGTTCCATGACATTCATATATCATAATTTGTTCAGTCATTCTCTGAATGATGGGCATCCCCTCAATTTCCATTTCTTTGTCACTACAAAAAGAGCTGTTATGAATATTTTTGTATATAGGGGAATTTTACCCTTTTTATTGATCTCTTTGGAATTGCTGGATCAAAGAGTATGCACAGTTTTATTGCCCTTAGGGTATAATTCCAGATAGCTTGCCAAAAAGATTGGATCAGTTCTCGACTCCACCAACAATATTTTAGTGTCCCAGTTTTCCCACATCCCCTCTAACATTGGTCATTTTCCTTTTTTTTTTTTGCCAATATTGGCTAATTTGATAAGTATGAAGTAATATCTCAGAGTTGTTTTAATTTGCATTTTCTAATCAATAATGATTCAGTGCCTCCTCCTAGTGACCTCTCTCTGGTCAATCTCCTATTTATCAATGCCCTTCTTAGTCTTGATACAAGAAAATGAATACAATACTTCAAATAAGTTTCGATGAGATTAAAGAGTGCCTTGTGAGTATCCCAGTCCTATATATTTTACTTCTCTTAGTACAAGCTAAAATAGCATTTATTCTTTTGAATAACATCTCTCAAATTTTCTTCAGAACAATTATCTACCATACTTCCTCTACCATGGACTTGTAAAATTGATTTTTTCACAAGTGTAAAATTCATACTCATTGAATTTCATTTTAGTAAATTCAATTCAATGTTCTAGCTTGTCAATATCTTTTGTTATGCTTAATTTATCTTACAATATTTTGGTTTTGTTTCCTTGAAGCATATACAACCTTGCCTTGATCCAATTCATTGATTAAATTTTAAGCAGTGTTGTAGGATAGAGAACACAGTTCCATAGGATAATCTATAGGAGACATCATGTTACAAATGACATTGAGCCATTAAAAAATGCTCTTTGAGTTTGACCATATAATTGACTCTTAATCTATGGGATTTTATTTTGTCTAATTCATTTTATTTTTTTAAGAATGAAGATAATAAGATTTTCAAATAAGTTTTTCAAATAAGATTTTCAAAAGTTTTCCAGTTAACATGTATCCAGAATATTTTCTTATTCTTTGAATTTAATAATCTTATCAAAATAGTAGATTAAATGAGACATTTTGATGAAGTGAATCAATGCTGGTTCTAATCATTTCCTTTCATAAATGAAATTAGACAAATAATATTTTGGGTTTTTTTTTTCAGTTTGGGCAAACTCTAGTGAGAAAATATTTCTACCAGTACATAATGTATCCTACTGATCACATAAAAGTCCTAGATTGTCATCTTATGGACATAAAGGACAATTATTGTACAATGAAACTAATGTATCCAAGATGAAATCTGAAATCAGGTCTTCATGGCACCAAGTTCAGAACTCTTTTTGTTTTCCACACTGCCCCAAGCTTATATAACAATTGTTCTATGAGTTATATAATATAATAGAATCAATTCCTGTGGAAAAATTTAAACATCCCCAATTCTCTATTTCAAGATAATTAGTATGTCGTCCACTAATGCTGATTACGAGTCCTTTTCAACTTAATACAGAGTCTTAAAGAACTTTAGTGCCAACCTATTTATTACAGCTGACCAATCTGATAAAGAGTCTCTTTGTTTTTAATCTATCTAGTCTGGTTATCAAATGAAAGATGTGCAGTCTATTAAATCTCATTCTATAGCCTTTAGAGGCTGGGTGAACATGATAAATCTTTGAGAGACTGAGGTTACTTGGCTCTATGGGAGAATTTGGGTAGAATGAAAGAGGATTATCATTCCTATTTGGTGTAGGAGAAAGCAGAATTGAATTATTTATTTCATTGACTCTCTACCCTCCTATGCTTAAAAGAAAACAGGGTTAGTTCAACTGCTTCTACTCTGGATATACTAGATTATCACTTCTAATTTCTTTTGAGTTCTGGATTTTAGTATCCTATTATCTTGTGAGCTCTGGTTCATACATAAGATTATTAAGCTAACTATCAGGGTAAAGAGACATCACTTTCATTCTTAAATCCAAATGAAGAAAACACTGATTTGGATTTTAGATATGTTTAATATAAAGAGCTTAGTTAAAAAATACAATAGAATTTTACTATATATAAACACAAAAATACTACAGGACTTCTTAAATTAATATACATTATCTTGTAAGGCATAAATCAGGAGGAATGAGAAATTACAAGAAATCTTTGAGTCTGCATGGAGCTTTCATAATCTCATTAAATCCATGTGGTAACCCCATTAATGCTCTGCAAAATATGCAAATTTAATGTAGGTGTGTTTGATAAATGTTGGTAATTTCAGGAACTATGCAATTAGAGTTGTGTGGTTAATATTTGAATGTTGGGACAAGAAATTTGATTTTTAGAAGTGGCATAAACATATTACCTGAATATTTCATAGTGATAGCGTTTTCACTTTTGACATATTGCTTGTCATTTTGGAATTTGGTTCTGTGCTAGTTTCTAGGCTTATGCACTGTCCATTTCTTCACAAAACTTCCTTGTAGAGCAGGAGATGAGAGCATTCACATTAAAATTGTATTTGCCTAAATTTTCCATATATATATATATTTTTTTTCCTTATGTATATATATATATATATATATATATATATATATACTCATGAGTTTTATTTTTATTAAATGTAAGGTTTTATTCTGGATACTGTTAAAATGAAAAGGCTCATACATATCTGTGTCCTACATATACAATCATTTTGCCCATACTACTGTTTTCATAACTATAGGATAGGGGGTGGCTAGGTGGTAGCTGGGTGGCTCAGTGGACAAAGCACTGGCCCTGGAATCAGGAGTACCTGGGTTCAAATCCGGTCTCAGACACTTAATAATTACCTAGTTGTGTGGCCTTGGGCAAGCTACTTAACCCCATTTGCCTTGCAAAAACCTAAAAATGAAATAATAATATGCATAACGCTATAGGATATTTGAACTGCAGAGATAAAGTATGTCAGATATCAGATAGACCATTCAGAACCCCAAAGATTTCAATTGTCCATTTTCTGTCACTGACAAATGATCATATTACTTTTCTATACTTTGAGAAGGGAAGCACAAAAAACAGTATAGTCTTAGAAATTGATTACTGGAATTTAGTGGCAATAAAGTATAGAGATTTTATATCCATAGCAATCAGAACTGAATGATACCTTTGGTTGAAGAAGAAAGTTGGCACCATCCCAAGGGAATTTATAGAGAAGACAAAGAGATCCATGAATATCTGTTAAAGATTATTTCTGAGGACACAAAAGTTGGATGAGAGAAGGGCAGAGGATATTAAGAAGGACCTCATCTAATTATGCCAAAAGACTTAGTTCTCTCAGCACTCTTGACATTTGGTATGTTCTTTTTTTTTCCTTACACAGGAGAGAAACCATTGTTTCTTTCACCTTAATTATGACTCTAACCCTGTAAATTATTAATGACAATCTAAATTTCAATTTAATTCACTGGGAATTTTTTTAGAGTCCTCTGAGAAATACAAGTTTTTGCTTCTGTTTTTTCTCCACTATGGAGAAGAGGAGCACATTATTAAAAACAGAACAGCAGTTTATGTGAGATTTCGGTAGAGAAATAGTTTATTAATATTGAAAAGTAGTGTGTCAGCTGCTCTGACCTGGACATTCAGCTTCACCAGAGTAAGCAGAGTTAGTTGACCTGCACTAATTCTTCTTTCACATTTTTGGAGCTGATTCTTAAGTGTTCAAAGACAAAGGTTCAGTCATCCACTCTAGCAAATAATGAAATAGTCTTTATTTGCTATTCAACTTTTGAGAGCAGAAGATTAAGCCTGGTCCTTGACTACAATGAGGTAATCAAAGTTTTTGATAAAATCCTACCACCCCTTCTTTGTGCTTTCCCCTTCTCTTAATGATTGTTATCTTGTTACCCTCATTAAAATGTTATTAGGCTGCCATATAAAAATACTAATAACAATAACAATAATAAAAGAATGATTATGATAATGTAACATTATAGTGTTTTAAAGATTTAAAGGCATCATCTTGCTAATTCTGTGTGAAGTAAGTGTTATCATTCCCATTTTATAGATGAGAAAACTGAAACTAAGAGGATTAAGTAACTTTCTTAGTGTTACTTAGTCATCAAATTATATGACATTATCAACTCTGTTTGCCAGCTTCTTTTTATTTTTGTAGGACAAGTTGTCTCAGATGGAAGCATCAGTAAGAGGCTACTTGAAAAGATTGAGGTGCACAGAATTTTGTTTATCATGGCAAAGTTCTTTTATTTCAAAAGTGACTATATTAAAGGGAAAAGTATACTAAAATAGAAAAAACATGGTACTTCAAATGAATAATGGATGAAATTTGTCCCAAGAATCTAGAAGTTAGAAGATATTGAATAACATCAAAGCAAAGTCTTAGGTCAAAGAGAAGAAGCATGACACTTGACAAATTTAATGTACATGTATGTTTTTGCTTATTTCTATGTTTTTACTTAAGAAAAATATATAAAAGACTTTTCTTTATTTGAGCAGATGAGCAGAATCAGAAGAATATTGTACCCTGTTACAGCAACATGGAGTTGATGATTCATCTTAATGGACTTGCTCATTCTATCAGTACAACAATCAGGGACAATTTTAGGGTATCTGGGATGGAGAATACCATCTGTATCCAGAGAAAGAATCATGGAGTTTGAGCAAAGACCAAAAGACTATTACCTTTAATTTGGGGGGAAACCCCATTATCTTATGTAATTCTGCTATTTCTTATAGTTCATTTTTCTTCCTTAAGGACATGGTTTCTCTCTCATCACATTCAATGTAGATCAATGTATACCATGGAAACATTGTAAAGACTAACAATGCTTTCCGGGGGGTGGAGGAAACAAAGATTAGAAGAAAAATTGTAAAACTCAAAATAAATAAAATCTTAAAGAAAAAAAATAGCCCTTTCAGCAAGTCCTGGATATCTCAAATTTTCTCACTTTTTGAAGATGTATTGCTGGTGTAGTGAATAAGGCATTGTCCTTGGAGTTAGAAGACTGGGAATTCAAATCTGGCCTCAGACACCTGACATTTACTAGCTGTGAAACCTTTGACAAGTCACTTAATCCTGATTGCCTCACATTCAAAGCTATCTCCAGTTCATATCTGGACACTGGATCCAGATGGTTCTGGAGGAGAAAGTGAGACTTGTGACTTAGCATAGCATCTTTTCACTCAAATCCAGTTCATATATTTGTCATGGCAGCACCTCCCATGAAATCATGGTCTTTTTTGAGAATGAAGGACAAACATCATTATCATCTTTCCTACCTCACACAAACATATTGTAGCCTTACACACAGATTGTTTCTGTGCTCTAATTTATGCCAGGTTAAACAAGGAGACTCTGTAGGAAACATCTTTCTGCCTTTGATACTTTCTACAAATGGAATTCCTGATATTTCTAAGATACTAAATGTTCCCAGGTTATAAATATTTGGATAAGTTGGATGATTAGTTTTACTTAATGTAACACATAGTTCAACAGTACATGTTTACAAAAACATATAGGTATCATAGTATTCAAAACATAGTATTTAACTTCTCTTCTCAGCATCTCTTCTTTGATATTTCCAGTAGGAAATTTGTTATATCCCAAATAATCTGCAACTTCCCCTATTAATACAATTTCAACCCTACTCTCTCCCCATTGTCAAGTAGTAACCCATGGAGAGTTTTGAACATAAGTCCAATGTTCAATTCCTTTTACAATTCCCAATTTTTTCCAGGAATAATGTAAGCATCATAAATTGTCCTATAAGTCTATGTAATACTCTCCTTTTACATGATCTGTCCTTCGTTCTCTTCTTATCTTTTCTTTTTCAATTTCTTAAGTGTAAGTTATTCATTTTCTGTATTACTTGATTTGTCTGGTCTGCATGGTCTGATGTTTCTTTCTGGTACCCAGACAGTTTCTCCATCTGTGGACAAAATAGAAGCATACCCTTGACCCCAGGCTAATAATTGATCCAATCATTTTCATTGTGGGTGCCTTAGGATCCTTCCATGTGACCCCCTTCTCTTTATGTTGTGCATCCTTATTAAAATATCTTTCTGCAGGTGTTAATTGTTTATCATTCAATATTATTCAATATCATTCAATTTAATCATTCAGTGTTAAAAAAAAATTCATGGTATATAAGGCCAGATCTATTCTCCTCTTTTGTTTCCCCTTTGTCTCTATATATTCCTCCTACTTTTACACTTCCAGAAGTCTCTTGAGATCCTTATGTTCTACTAAAGGTTGACCAGTGGGGTTATATAGGGAATACCTGTAATATGTCTTATATTGTAATATAGGCAGAATTGTTTAAATGCCATAGAAGTATATCCAGAGCCATTATCTGTTTTTATGGATTTTGGTATCCCTGCAATAGCAAAACAATGGAATAAATGATCAATCACACTGTGTGTAGCCTCTGAGCTTTTTGCTGTTGCCACTGTAGATGAACTAAATGTATCTACAGTAACACAAATGAATTGCATTATTCCAAAAGATGCATAATGAGTCCCATCCATCTCCCACAATTCATTAGGAACCTCGCCTCTAGGATTCTTAGAATAAGTTGGAGGGGAAGGTAAATATGGAATATATTGTTGATATTACTATATTCCTTGCTTGCTCTCTGGTGATATTAAATGCTTTCCTTAATAAGGAAGCATTCTGGGGAAATTTTTTGTGAGACTGTCTAGCTTGCTCTTCTACTAAGCTTATAAGAAGGCAAAGGGTTAATTGATCAGCCCTATGTTTGTCTTCATATATAGGCCCAGGCAATCCAGTGTGGGAATGTATGTGTTTAATAAAAAAGGAATTGTATCTATTTCTTATAACTTCTTACAGTTCTTTAGAGAGTTTGATATAATTCTTCATCAGTGCTATGTTTAATAAAAATTGTTTCTATGTGTCTGACCACATGAAAACTATACTTACTTTTTGTAAAAATGTTGAAGGGCAGGGCAGGTAGGTGTCTCAGTGGATAGAGCACAGGCCCCGGAGTAAGGAGTACTTGAGTTCAAATCCCCCCCCTCAGACACTTAATAATTACCTAGCTGTGTGGCCTCTGGTAAGCCACTTAACCCTATTTGCCTTGCAAAAAAAAAACCTAAAAAAAATGTTAAGAGTTTATGGCTGTTCTATTAATACCATTTATTAGTCATATAATTCATTCTTTTCTTTTGACTAAAAAGGAGTTTGTAATTTCTTTTCTATTATTGCATTTATTCTTGGACCTACAGGTCTAGAATAAGGTCCATCACATTGTTTAAAAATTTAAGGAAACCCAGAGTGTCATAACTTCAGATTTGTTCCCTCATTACTTCTACAGAGCAATCAATCATTAACTCCAGGCTTTGACATCATTACAGTAAAATAGCTCATATTGACAAAACTAGATCATATAACTTTTCAACATGTTGCTCATCAGTAAAATACCTAATTATGGGTTCCATAACTTTCGATTTCCCAGTCACTTTTCAAAGCCTCTCACATTTATTCAGTATTATTGGAAAAATTTAAGTTATACTTCCCAATCTCTTATACAGTCTTCTTCCAAATTTACTATTTCTGCTTCTTTAAAATTAATCATTCAATTCTTAAGTTACATGAAACATGTTTCCATGCTGATATCTCATTCTCTTAAAGTTAACCTTATAACTAAATATCTGTTACACGTAAATTTCTTTCACATCTGTTTTATAAGCATATTTTCCTCTTGTTCAAATACACTCCTATTTTCCAAAAGAAAATAAGATTCTTTATGAATTCAGTTTTATATATATATAATTTCAGAAAATTCAATGTAAAACTTTGTCCAATGCCAGGGTTACAGGATACATATATAATTTCCTCTTCTTAAATAACAGATATTAAATAAGTTACTTTGATCTTACATATAAATATTACTTTTAAGAAACATTAGGTGGAAGAGCACAGCTTTTCACAATCTCTCTGAGTCAAAAGACCTTGAGAAATATAACCTTGTTGAAAAGGCATTCTCCAGCTTTCTTATAACAAATCTTTAGAAAGGTGATGGATGATACTTCAATTCATTCATTGTTTGCTATTGTAACACAATCTTAAAGTTTCAAAAAATTGTGTGAATCTGTTCTTATACAAAGTTTACTAATTATACATAAAACATTTCAATTTAATGTATATTCCTTTTACTGCTACTAAAACTCTGTAATACATAAAAATTTCTTAAGACAAGATGTTTCTAGAATCCCTTTTTGTGATTACAAGATTTTCATTTTAGTTCTCTTAATAATCTCATAAATTCCAAACTGATATTCAAAATTACCTTAAATTGTTTTCCTTTTCAAAATATGAACATTTGCAAATCCTTCTTATCTGTATCAGTGCTATTCTAACTTCTCAATGCTCTAACTTAAAAGAACTTTTTATCCTCACTGACAAAATAATGTTCTGGGAATTGGAGATTCCTCACATTTTGAGATATCAAGGTAATATTCACTAATTAGTTACCTTTACTGTTTATCATTCTTTGCTCACCCCCCAAAATTTTATTTTCATGTATGTATGTATATATATATATATATATACACACATATATTAACATGTTAATCAAGACCAACCCAAAAAATAATTTTAGGAACCATTTCAATTCCTTCTAGGTCCCTTATAAAGTATAATTTGTCAAATCAGTAAATAAAATTCTATTAGTCTATCAAACCAGAACAGAGATAATAGAAATTAAGAGAAAATAATAGAACCATTTCTCCTCCAAAAACAACATAATTCTCAGGAAAATATCCTTTTTTGGTACCAATCATGAGTTTTGGAAAAAAAGACCTAATTTTGCAAAGAGAGAATGGAAAAAAGATTGGCCAATCAGAACAGCAGGCCTGAGAAACAGCTGAGAGCTTCTCTCTGCCTGTATTTTAAAGCAAATACATATAGACACATAAAAAGAATCAGAGCACTTAGAATGAGAGAGACCCCCAAACTCTGGGGAAACACCACTCTGCTCTCATACTATAGGGTCCCTTTAAACATCACACAAAGAGAAAAACCAACAGGATAGCAGATAAACACATACACTCCAGCTGGAAAACAAAACAAACACCACCAAAGGTGACAGATCTTCCAAGAAAACAAGAAAAATGCAGAGAACATTCCATTTTTTTACAATACATTTTTTCCATTCAAAGGTTTTGATATCTAACACTTCTTGGTTTTAACTATAAATAACTAACTTTTTGGGAAGGCAGTCACTCAAAAGTCTCTCAGCCTAATTGGAATATCCCCTGTCCATTTCAGCTTAGAGTAAACCAAATTACTTCTTTTTTAAAGGAACAGCCCTAAATCTTTTCTGGGAGGGGAGTCTTCTATTTTTAAATCCTAAATAGTCCCATTATTTTCTGTAATAATCAAATTATGTACTTTAAAATGAACCTATTATCTTGTCTTTTTGAAATTAAATAGCATTTTTTGTGATTATTGAAACAATTCTTTCTCTCTTATCTAGTGCTTTTTGTTAATTCCTTTCTCAGTTAACTTCAAAATCTAGAAAGTGAGCCATGAGCAAACAAGTTGTCTGATCTCTCACACCCCTTTTGAACTGCCTGTTGTATCCTAGCAAGAAATTGTGCAAAATCTTCATTAGCTCCTTGTTTTACTTTTGTAAATGAAATATTGCCTCCTTCCTTTTCAGGCAATTTTGGCCATGCCTATTTTGCAGCTATTGTTATTTGTTTGTGTGCCTGTAAACTATACTTAATCTGATTATCTTCTCCTGCCCATGGACCAGTTCTAGAGAGCATTTCAAATGCTATTCTTAACCCTGCTGCTTCATTTATTTTAGCTTAACTAGTATAATCCTCAAAAAATTCAGTTTTCCATATTAAGTTCTCTCCTGATGTAAGAGCAGGTTTTGCTATCGTGGTCCAGTCTTCTGGGGCTAATATTTGTCTAGCTAATATTTCTATCATAGTTAAAACAGAAACCACCTATTGTTTGTTGCTGATTTTAATTCTTTAAATGTTTTGAATTCTAAATTATGGTATTCTCTCAAAACAATCCCTGGAATCTTTGGATCAGGTCTCTCAAGCATGGGAAAAGAGAACACTAACTCTCTCTCATGTCCCAGGGAATCTCCTCCCTTTTAGCCACAACTTTTCGAGCAACATTTGTATGCCCTTTATCTTTGTTAGTGTTTTCTTCTTTAGACCATAAAGGAGCAAAAGGTGGGTTATTAAAGTTAGTCGGAGGTGGTGTTGAAGGTAAAATCCACCACTCTTTTTCACTCTTATCTTCCTGCTGAATAGTTTGAAAATCGACATCAAGTTTTAATATACTCTGAGCAAAAGGAACATCTCCAGGTGGAGTCAGACAGATTTTTAAAATATACCACAATGAAGAGACTCCTATAGGAAATGCCTCCTGACTTTCCTGTTTAAAATGGTCACTCATCTGCTTCCCCACAGTTTCCCATTTTTCAGTACTTAGTATTCCTATTTCTGGAATCCAAGGATGACATTTTTGTACACATTCAATAAATTCTTCCAATTGTTTTGTTGTTATTAATAAGACTCTTTCTTTAACTATCTGCTTTAGCACTTTCAAATAATGTCCTCTATCCTTAGACTGTCCCTGTCCCAATATTAATGTTCTCTGTTTTAGACCTCATGAAAAAAATAAAAACCTTATTTACCTTAATGCCTGCTATTCTTTTAAGAGTGCTTTTTTTTGATCCACAGGATATCCAAACAATGTCTTTCCTCTTCAGGACTGATTCCCATCCAGGTCCATTCTGTTTTGGGCATCAGTTATCACCCATGATAGCTCTGGTGTGTGTCTAAACCTTGAGCAAGAGTCAGGTCAAATAGAAATATACACACAAGATCGTGATATAAAATCTACTGATTTACTTTTGGAAACTCAAAAAAACTTATCTCAGGAATGACTGGTTAAAAGAGACCTAACTTCACAATTTCCTGGGTAAATTTACAATATTTATCATTAAAAATCTACAGACTTCCTTATCAGAAAAACCTTTTACAACCACCTCTGGAACCACAGATTGTCCCAGGTCAGGGTTCACTGGAGAGCCAACAAATTCATTTAATGAACAAGAATATATACATATCTCTGATGGAAAAAGTCACCAAAGATATGTGTAAATCACTCCCAGGAGCTTGCCCTCAAAAAATTCCTCTAAATTCTTTGTTCTCCTTCTTTGAGCTTCTTTCTTTCCTCCATTACCTAATCATGACAATCCAACATTGTACTATGTGTTGTAGCCTACCAGTCTGTTTCAAAGAAACACCATCAGAATTTCATGTCAGAAATTATATATTTTTTGGCTTCTTTTAGTTTTGTTTTGGCCATAGCAATTAATGAAGACTTTTTTTCTCATAATTTCATAATTTAGGCTTTAGTCACTGGAATAAAAACATTCAGGCTTTTTCATAGTGATTACTAGGGCTACAGTGATAGAAGCAAAATAACTACAATGGAACTCCAGTAATAATAATGATGACCATTTACACAAATGGAGAATCATAAATCAAGTTTGTTAGTTTGGGAATTGTGCTAATTAGTGATAATAATCTAGCTTTCTCCTTCCAAATATCTTAGCTTTTTTATTTCTTTTTTTTTGTTTTACTAATTTTGTGGTGCCAGTGGTATAAAAACTTCCCATTGAAAGCACTTTCTTTATCAATGCAGAGAAGCATCTTCTCTGCTCCTTCCCATCTTAGAGTTGCCTGCGAGCACTGAGAACTTGAATGATTGGTTCATGTTTTTATATTCTCTATGTGCCAGTCTGGACTTAAAACCAGATCTCCATGACTTTAAGTCAGTTCTTTATGTATTTTGTCATTTTAATATTTTTTCTTCATTACCTTAAATAACAAAGAAGTTTTAATCATCTCAGTGACTATGGCCACAAAGCAGTTGAGGAAGATAATTTGGGCAAAGTGGTTTGTGAGATTTGTTTTATCTTTTTCCCCCCCAAAAACTTATCAAATTATAACCCATAAGGAGATGAATGCTCCATTTTTGTATAATATTGGTTTTGCAACAGAAATTCTCTAATCTAAGGAAAATTCATAAAAAGGAAGAGAAAGTATCTGTCCTTAGAGGAGGCAAACCTAGGAAAAGACCAAAACTTGCTGAGCATTATAGTCATCGAGGATGAGAAAGTCTTCAAGCTTTCAAATTGCTTCCATTCAAATCTCACCTTTTGCAAAAGACTATCCATTCTATCCACATAATGAGCAGAGTATCATCCCTTCTCTTCTCATATTGTTGTAGGAGGATTTGTTGGTTTCCCAGGAAGAAATCAGGACTCTGACCCTGGAGTGAAGGTATAAAGAGCAAACACAGTTTTATCAAAAAGTCATTACATGGGCAGCTAGATGGTGTAGTGGATGGAGCATGGCCCTGAAGTCATGAGGATCTGAGTTCAAATCCTGCCTCAGACAAAACATACCTAGGTATTTAATGCCTCAGTAATTAATACCTGGGTAGTTAATAATTGCCTGGCTGCATGACCCTGGGCAAGTCACTTAACCAAATTTCCTTGCAAAAAATGTAAAAAAAAAGTCATTATAAAAGTCATGAACCAGCAGGCCAGGGCTTGATTTTTACACCCCATTAGTAGCTTAGAGATCATAAGATTAAGATGGAGCTAAAGCTCTTTAAGTTAGAGATCATGTTATATCATGCTTAATCTAGCAACTAACTTAACCCACTGATGAGCACATAGTGAGTGTCAAAGTAAAGATCAAGTGCAGAAAATGATTACAAAATTTATTTCCAATTACAATATTGCTCTATTTCCATAATGACCTGTACCTATACTATCTACCCTCTATTTGTGTAACTATCTTAATATTCCTTGCTGTTTGCATGCCATCTTCATCATGAGAACATAAAGGGGCTGTATCTGTCTTTCATTGGCTCTCCAATATTCAGGATAGTACCCGCCACAGAACAAGTACTTAATAAATGCTCATTGAATAACTGGCCAACAAAAGCTGTTCTCATTTTGACTGGCAATGTAGAGATTTTCTGTTCCATGAATTCAGTTCCCCAGTATCACTAGGCTTAGGATAATAGAGAAGAAATATTCTTTTTCTGTCCTTTGACTCTTTTGGGAAGTGTCCTTAATGCTTCCTATTTGGCTAGTAATAAAGAAAGAAAAGAAAATCAATTCTCTTCACCCATGGTTGCTATTACTACAGAATGTAAATAACCATGACTGTCACACATTGTTTTTGCATGGATTTGGGATCAAAGATTAAAAAGGGGACTCAGATTTTCTTCTATTAATTGAAGTTGAGTAAGTAAAAACTAAAGGAAACCTGAATTTCCAGAGAAATGGGAAATCTAGTATTCATGAGAATTAACTTCTAAGCTTGCAAGAAAATCTCTAATGCAAGGTTCTTTCCTTCATTTTAGAGCTAATGGATGTGGGCATCCCAGTGCTCCAGATTTAGCACTAAAGGACTATCTAGCTGTCACTATTTGAGAATGGAGAAAATATGTTATTTCCTCGTGTCTAGGGGAAGAAGGAATGAAAATGTTTTATGATGACCATGCAGTAAGGATCCCAAATTAACCATTTGGGGCAAAAAAAAGAAATCAAGTAAGTTATATTTGTGTTAGGTTTAGAAAGCTGACTTTGGAGGCCCAGGAAGACCTGGGCTCAAGTCTCTTCTCTTTCATATCTTGACTATGTGACTCCGGGCAAGTCATTTAACTAAAAGTTCTGGGTCTCTTTTTAAGACAATATTTATAAATCAACCTCTCAGTCAATTAATAAAGAGTTAATATCAGTAAACATAGCTAATAGTTATATTATGATTTGAAGATTATAAGGTGCTTTTGTGTATATAATCTTATTTTACTTATTAGACACTATAAGATATTGTGATAAAAACTAAAGATAAAAATATGTGTGTTTTTAGATAGATAGATATAAATATAGATATATGTATATATGCATAGTTACACACATATGCAAACCCATGTACACTGAGAATACTCCCTAATTATGAAGAAGGTAGTTTTGGTTTTTTAGAATAAATATGTATTAACCTTTTCAGAGTGTCCTAATCAAGGACAAATATTACCAGAGGTTTGGGTCTCCAGGAAGAGCAAAACAGAATTGGGTTAGCCAACACATTTATTTTTATTTTTCTAAGTCATAGACTTCAGCTA
Organism: Macrotis lagotis; assembly: GCF_037893015.1. Taxonomy (NCBI): domain Eukaryota; kingdom Metazoa; phylum Chordata; class Mammalia; order Peramelemorphia; family Peramelidae; genus Macrotis; species Macrotis lagotis. The sequence continues at coordinate 573,486,126 of NC_133666.1, forward strand.
GTCTATGTGGGGGGTCTAGTTACCCCCACCAATGGATAACCACTCTTCTCCTTAAATAGTATTATCCCTCTGGAGGTGTGATCTGAAACATGACCTCTGACTTGTCCAATCAAAGAAAGACATAGGATGAGGTAGGGGGCAAGGTACTGAAGCCTAGGGAAAACAGAAAGACTGAGGGAGGAGGCCAGGGACACATTCCAAATAAGGAGAGTATAAAAGTCTTCTAGACCTAAGGAATACTTGGAGGGCCTATTGATGAGATTTATAGGCAAGCCTATTAATAGAGTTATCTCTTTTTAATTGCTAATTGATTTGAGCAGCTGGAAACCTACTTTGGTCTCCTGGCTGTCTATTCTTCTAGTATCTAACCTCTGAAATTGGAGGTTTTATGAAATGGGTGAATTTTCAGCTACTTGAAACAACAAAGTTTTATAAATGAAGTTGAATTCTCTAGGCTCTTACCAAAATCCATCCTTACAAATGCCAACACTGACCCAAAATTTCGGGGAATTTTTAAACAATTTAAACAAAGAGCAATAAAACTTTAGTCAACCAACCAATGAGATTTCACATAGATGATATGGTTTTACAATATTCTTCTCTCAAATCTTATTATATTTACTGAAAATTCCTATTGACAAGAATTTCACTTACGTTGAAGAGTAAATGTCTACCATCAACAATAGGATTTTCTCTCTGCTCCTACAGGATGTCTCCTATCTTAAAGTTTGTACTCAGGTACTAACATTGAGATAATCAGATAGTACTGACACAGGTGTAGTACTGACACAGGAGATAGGCCTTACATAGAAGACTAGCATTTTATATTCCTTAGTTAAAGGTTAAGAGACTAACTTCTGATCAGAAGTATATTGTTCAAGAAATATTAATTCCATCTTAAATAATATCAGGTTAGACAGTCCTCCATTTTGATCTAATTGACATGTCATTCATAGATCAATCTAATAAATATTTAGGAAGATAAGGAGTAAATTGGGAAATCATATATCAGTGGAATTTAGATTTTCTGAGAGCCATGGGAAAGTAAGATCTATAACAGGAATAAGTAATATAATCACAAATAATAAAAAAAATACAGATATTCAAAAGGGGGTAATCTTGATTATCTATATATCTATCTCTCTCTATATATCTATCTATCTCTCTCTCTCTCTCTCTCTCTCTCTCGAGAGAGAGAGAGAGAGAGAGAGAGAGATGGAGAGAGAGAGAAGAGAGAGACTGATAAAAGCAAACATCAGCAAGGAAAGATTCAAGTCCATTTTCTTCTGTAATACAAAGCCCTTCTATGGCTTAGGATGTAGCTTCAGAGAGTTCTTCAATGAAGGTTGCTTGTAGAGATTTTTCCTTTTTCTGTTGAAATTTCTTACTTTAAAATGAAGTTCTGAAATCCCTTAGATCTTGATGATTTATCATTTTTTTCTATATTTCCCTGATTTGCAGGAATACCTTTTCACTTAACAAGTTATGCCAAACCTATGCATTAATCTAGTTTACCATTTCAAATTTAGATGAATGTAGACCAAAATTACTTAAATTTCTATACCTGGTTTTAATATTGATTTACATAAAAATAAGACATAAAAGAAAGGACAACAATTCCTTATGTATTTTAGATATCTGTTCCAGGTGGAGGGCCTATAGTTCATCAAGTGCCTCAGGCCAGGCTCTTTCTGCCAGATGAGAGACATTTTTCTGAAATGTCACATTTGTGGGAAACTGAATCAATCCATTCTCAGATCAGCCTGAAAAACTGCTTCTTCAACTCTTTTACCTGGAACAAACCTTTATTTTCACATGTAAATTTCAACAAAATCCTTCTTTGGTTTCTTTTTTCTTCTGGCTTCTATGGACTTTGACCCACCAGGCTTTTCCTTTGATACCTGGATTTCAGACTTAAGATAGGAAGCCAGTTTCAGTCCCATGACATTTTTATAGCAATTTTCTATAATCAGAGATTCATCTCTAAATTTCATAAACTAAAGGATCAGAAATAATGTCATATAGTGATAACAATCACAACAATGTGAATCATGTTGCAGAGATGATTTTATAACAAAAAGGTCTGACACATATGACACATAGAAACAAAAATTTTCTTTAAAATTTCCCATTAATATGCTTCAACACATGCATATATAAAAGCACACAGATGTTCTGAATTAACAATTTAACAATCAATATACATTGCAGTAAATTGGAGAAATAAATTAAATAATTAAATAAGTTAAATAAATTACATGAATTAAATAAATAAAGAAAGAAATGAATAGTTAAAAAAACTTTTAGTAACCCCAACTGATAAGTATATATAGTTGAGAACATTATTCATAATATGTTTTTGATTATTACAGAATAACTACTACCATATTTAAATGTAAAATTACTGTCACAAAATATACTATCAATCATACTAAATCTTATATCACTATCACTTCATCACTCCCTCCTTTTAGTCAAAGGGGCACATAATGCCACCTACAGACCAAAAGAGAGAACAAGGACCTGTTCATCTTTACATTTCCTCAGAGGATATGAGGGGAAGTTTTTTTAAATATTCCTCTTGTGACCATGGGGCATCTCTCCCTTCTATCTCATGAGCTATGACTACAGATGTCATTATCTTATTCATCAAAATAGAATCAGGAACTTAATCTCAGACATGCTGATTTCAAAACATAGCAAGAACTTATCAACTTGCAAACTTAATAGTTACTCAACAGCTGATTGTTTCAAAAATAGGAAACTTAAAAAATATAGAAATATATCTGTGATAGCTCTAAACAAATATCACATTATTTGCAATAAAGTAGCCTGCAGATTTGAAAATTTGATAGACCTTATACAAAATAAATAAAACCTTTTACAAAAGTCTTTTTCTGAGTCTTCTTTAAAAAAAGAACAGCTATAAATATTCCAGTGGTTAAAAAGGAAAATATATTAATTATAAACTTGTAAAGTGATGGATATCTCTCATTCAATCTTGAAACAAAAAAATTTTGAAATTGGAATTTATCAAATCTAAATCAGTATAAAAATGTATTTTTAGGTATTATAAATTAATCCCACAACTTCTTTACAGGCAACAAATCCCAATTACCACAGAACTTCTACATACCACCTCCCTTAAACTTGAGGATGTGTATAATTAGGAAGGGTCTGTTGGCTTACGACATGTAGAAATATACTAAATTAAATTACTCTTCCAAAAAACCTTAAGTCAAATTCCTTCTAACATTGACTTTAAAAAGTGACATCACATAATTAACCCATTCATTGTCAAAGTTATTAAAATTACTAAAATCAGGTGGCTAAAATTGTTAAATGTCCATCAGACTTCCTTACAGAAAAATTCTTGATAAAGATTTATAACTTGATGGTTCTAAAAATCCTTTATGATTACAAGATTTTCTTTATACTTAACAATCTTATGAAATTCATGAGTCAAATGTCAAAAACTATGGTTACAATAAGCAACAATAGTACTAAGAAATTTAGTTTTCCTTCATTTATTTTGTTTGTTAATAGCACAATTTTTAAACTTCCAATTATTGAATTATATTTCTTAATATTAAAACATTCAGGAATATCACAATATCATGATTCATATTATGTATTTTCCAACTAAAAGACTTTTCAAGTTAAATAATGTATAAACTTAATAATGTACAGAAAAGCAATCCAGGTATGATTATCTCATTAAAAAAAAGGTGATCATATAGCTTTAATACATTTCTTAATTTATATAGTCCTGTTACCTTTTCCTTCAGAAATAAATTTTGGATTAAGTCAAAGCAAAATCTGGACTTCTATATCCTTAACATATACATATAAATTATAGATATTCCTCTCTTCTATTATCATTATTATTATTATTACTATTACTATTATTATTAATATTTAAAACAAAACAAAACATTTCTTTCTTCTTTTTTTTAAATTTTTTAAGGCAATGGGGTTGAGTTATTTGTCCAAGGTCACACAACTAGATAATTAAGTGTCTGAGGCAAGATTTGAACTCAGGTACTCCTGACTACAGGGCTAGTTCTTTATCCACTGTGCCACCTAACTGCCCCCAAACTTTTCTTTCTGCAATTTCTGAGACAGTATTAGAATAAGATTTTCAGTTTTTATTTCTTTATCCTGAAATCAACACTTAATTATTTTAGGAGAACTTATCAAACCAGCACTCCTAGAGACACAATTTTCAGTAGGTCAAAGATTGCAAACTAGCATGCTGTGTTGTGAGATTTTAGGGGCTCACGCCTAACCCTCCCAAAAAAGGTTCAGTGACCTCTTCTTAGATCTACAGGCTAGAGTAGACAAAAGAAGAGCTGCTGGGGGAGCAACACAGAGAGACCTTTAGTCTATATAATAATAATAATAATAATAATAATAATAATTATTATATTTTCTTTTAACATGCTAATTAAGAAAATTTCAATTAATTTGCCAGATCAGTAAATAAAACCCTGCTAGTCAATCAGACCAGAAAAGAAACAATAGAAAATAATAGGAAATAATAGAAAAGAATAGACCCTCTTTTCCCCAAAAAAACAACATGAATTTCAGGAAAATCTGACTGGTGGTAGCAAATCATGTGTTTTTGGAAAAGAAAAAGATCTACTTTTGAAAAGAAAGAATGGAGAGGAAGATTGGCCAGTCAGAACACAAAGACGCACCAGCAGACTTGACTATGTAAAGAGACAGTTGAGAGCTTCTGAGGCCTTTAATTTAAAACAATCATATATAATACATCAAGAGCACTTTGAACCAGAGTCCCCCCAAACTCCATGGAAAACCCCAAATTGCTCACACATTTGAGGGTACCCCAAACACTACACAGACAAAGACAAGGAAGTGCCAGGCAACTCCTTTATGGTTATCTATGAATAAGTCTTCAGCACTCTCCCCAGCAAACAAAAATAAGTGCCACCAAAGGTGACAAATCTCCAACAAACCAGAGGTAAAGCTTCTGAGAACGTTCCATTTCCAAACAAGTGAGTTGAACCTTATTACATTCCAAAGCATATTTAAAAAAAAACTCTATCCATACAGATTACTCACATTCCCAATTGCAAGCAAAAATGTATTTACTACTGGAAGAAAAGGTATGGAAAGACAGCCATTGCATAGATCAGCCATAGTGAATACTGCAACAAAGGGATGCTTGCACACCATAGGAGAAAGAGACAGGATAGTAACTGAAACTGGTTCTATCCAAGAGTAGCAGAAAGAGGGGTTTTAAAAACTTGAAGATTATAGGGAAGGACTTCTTAATTTCTGGTATTTTCTATTTTCTATGTCTCTAAGAAGGGACCTACACTTTTTTTATGATGTCCAGGATTTTTCAGTTATAACAAACCCTAGCTGTTTGATCCTCACACTGCCTCCTAGGGACTGTCAGTTGCTTGAGCTGCATAGTCAGAATGTTATCTTGCTTTGCTCTTAATTCTCTCTTTTCTTGGAGATTTTTTTCTTTTTGCTTTAGCAAATTCTGACTCATTTTCTGAGTCAATTTGATGCAGTATTGAGAATGGTTATCTTGATAGCATGGCTCATTTATCTTAATATTTCTGGACAGAGTAGATTGTAGATTATTAATAAAATAAAAGAGAAACTGAGTCTGGCTTCTTCCTTTCTTATCATGTTTCAAATCTGAGGTTACATTGAAGGCCTCTGCTTGGAGGTCAAAAAATTAAAACACTGTTTCATCTTCCTTCTAAACATGACTTTTAATTTTTGAAAGTTTTACATCAGATCCAGCCTGACCTCCATCCACAGGTTGAATAGCCTGAGAACATGGTGCGTTTATTACCTTGCAAGGATGGATCCCCACTAATTAAGGCTTCTGACTTTCATCTAGAGTGGGGGAACAGGAAAAATTAGAAAGGAGGGTAAAGAGAGCGAACAGGCAAGGAAGAGGGTGAGAAATGAGAGGAAATAAGAGGTGAATAAAGAACAGAAAGAGGAGAGGACTGAGAGAACAACTTAGGGACAATGCTCACAGCCGGCTCTTGTGGCTCAGGAGGAGGAGGGCAGAGACCTAGGCCTGAGGAAAGCAGGCTAAGGACTGCCTCTTCTGTCTGATTAGAAGAAATTTTCTTTCTAGCCCTAAATGAGGCCTTCTCAGATTTTCTCTCTCTTTCTAACATTTCTCAGTAGCAAGTATAGAAGCATCCCCATTCTGTTTTAGAAGTTTTACTAGTTTTTATGCTCAATTTTGTCTTAAGATGATTAACTTTAGTCCTAGAAAATGATCTCCACCTAGGCCAGTTCAGCTGCGAACTGTCACTAGTTAATTTTTGCCACTTTTGGCAAAACATTTGATGATTGGAATTGTAATTTTTGGTCATGTAAAAAGCAGTAATTATCTCTACTGGATCTCTGATCTTAGATTTAGTTTTCCCATATTTTCAAGTCAGTTAGCAATAACTATATACAAAAACTACACACACACACAAAAAAAAGAAAGACACTAAATCAATAACATACACCATACACTAGAAACAAGATGTCAGGCAAATATTCCTTTATGTTTTTATCAAACCAAAAAAAAAAAACAACCCCAAAACGCCAGAGATCTAACCACTGAGCCTTCTTACCAAATGAGATTCCTCCTTTAGATTCTACAACTAAGCCTTGACACCCTCACTGGCTGGAAAACAAAAAACTAGGCAAAATCTCACCAAAATGAAAAAAATTGCCCAAAACCCTAAATAACAATTGCAGAGAACTTCATTTCATGAAAGAACACAATTCACAACTAAAGCAAATTGAGTTTGAAAAATAATAATCTCACCTTTAGACAAGTCACTCATCCCAGGCTTAAAATGTGTCCTGGGTTTTTTTTTTTCTTTTTTAGAGATCCCTTTGATAAATTATCCTGAGGAAAAGTTTATCCTTTTTCAAATTCAAGCCTAGATCTGATGTCACATGCACCATTTACTGTTAACCATAATTTTCCTTTGGCTAAAATGAAACAACAAAGTTAGTTTTATAAATGAAGTTTGATTCTCTAGGATCTTATCAAGACCCATCCTTACAAATGGCAAAACTGATCTAACATTTTGGGGGATTTTTATACAATTTAAACAAAGAGCAATAAAGCTTTAGGTGGCCAACCAATGAGATTTCACATAGATGACATGGTTTTACAATATTCTTCTCTTAAATCTTATTATATTTACTGAAAATTCCTATTGACAAGAATTCCACTTATGTTGAAGAGTAAATGTCTACCATCAACAATAGGATTTTCTCTCTTCTCCTCCAGGATGTCTCCTATCTTAAAGTTTGTTGATCAGGTACTAACATTGAGATAATCAGATAGTACTGACACAGGTGTAGTCAACATTGTAGGAGACAGGCCTTACATAGCAGACTAGCATTTTATATTCCTTAGTTAAAGGTTAAGAGACTAACTTCTGATCAGAAATATATTATTCAAGAAATATTAATTCCATCTTAAAGAATATTCAGTTAGACAACATATATAATACATGTATGTACATTTACACATGCATATATAATTCACTGTTCTCATTACATACACATAAATATGTACATATGTGCATGTATGCATACACATACATAAAAATGCAAACAGATTCTCAGATTCATTTTAATGGGGGAAATATGAACAGACATTAATAAGTAGAAATGAGAGCATATAGAGTACTTTAGATGAATAGTCAACTTAAAGCAGAAAGCAACTATAGGGGACGTGAGTAGTGGGAGACATTGAGGAGGGGGGAGATTGGGGAATTTCTGTAGAATGGGGCACATAAGTTTCATCTTGAAGGCAGACATACAGGGCAGCTAGGTGGCACAGTGGATAAAAGCACTGACCCTGGAGTCAGGAGTACCTGGGTTCAAATCCGGTTTCAGACACTTAATAATTACCTAGCTGTGTTGCCTTGCGCAAGCCACTTAACCCCATTTGCCTTGCAAAATCCTAGAGAGAGAGAGAGAGAGAGAGAGAGAGAGAGAGAGAGAGAGAGAGAAGGCAGACATAGATTGTGGAAAAAATAGATAAAGAGAATATCATACGTATTTTAAGACAAAGGGTATGGGAATTACAATGACCAATGTGATAAAGAGCTATGTATGTAGAGTAATACTATGAAGTCATGAAAGAGAGGAAGTGATCAGGTTGCAAAGATATTTAAATGCCTCTCAGAGGAGCTTCTATTTGATATTAAATATAATGAAACCTATTGGGGTTAATTGAGTAGCAGTCACATGATCAGATCTATACTTTAGAAAAATCACTTAATCAGTCCAGACAAAAGATAATGAGCACCTACACTATGGTGGTTATTGAGTGATTAGAGAGGAATAGATCTGTAGAAAATGAAATAATAAGATGGGACAAGTAATGAGACATGCAGTTTGAATGAGAGTGAAGATATGAAAGAATGATGGTACTTTCTATAAAAAAATAACCTCATGAACATTTGGAGTAATAAAAATGAATGTTGTTTTAGACATATTGAGTTTTTGACATCTGCTGAAAGACCAGTTTGGAAGGTCTAATGGTCCTGGAGGCCTGAAAAGACCAGGATTTGATGACAGGAAAAAAGACTAGGGTATATAACCCTACATAGGTATTGGAATCAATTTCATTAAAAAAATGTAAACTAAACACATTAGAATTGCTAAGATTAAGAAATGAGAGTATTGATAGAAAAGATAAAAGGTCCAGCAAGAGTTTTAGTGCACATCCAGAGTATTTGACAGGGATGAAGATTCATTAAAGGAAATTGACAACTAGTATCAAGACAACTAAGAGGAGAAACAAGTATTAGGAAAGCCTAGAAAGGAGGAAAATATTTGTAGAAAAGAATCTACAATATTAAATATGGCAAAGAGTTAAAGAAAGGTGGGGATTGAGAAAAAAATGACATTATATTTGGCAATAAAAAAGATATGATGATTTTGAAGAATGCATTTTTTCTTCAATATAATAAAATGGTATCCAGATAAGAAAAATTTCAGGAAAGTAGTTAAAGAAAAACTAAGAAACTGAATGTATGTTTGTAAAGAAATGATTTAGATGGAAGAACAGGAAAGAGACAGTATAATAGTTTTTCAACATAATATAATCTCATGTGTTTTCTTTTTTGTTGTTTTTTGGATTTTTATTTTCTGAGTTTTTAGGATGGGGTAGAACTCTGAATAAGCAAAATGATTGGAAAATAGAAAAAAGCAATTTGAGAAGAGAGAAGAGTAGAATTGAATTGGTTCTTCAAAGGATTGAGAATAGAGAATAGAGTGTATTAGAAAATTTGTAATTTTTCTACTGTGGAAGAACTGAGGGGCAAACTGAGGAAAAGAATTGAGTAAAGAACCTGCAAGCATACACAGAGTCATAATAAGAAAGAGTATGATCAGCTAAGTACATTTCAATTTCTTGAACATGTAAGTTAAAAATAGGAGTGAAGCTAAAAAAAAGTGTGTCTATACTTGTATGTGACTAAGGTATAATGAAGAATATGTAAGAGGTGAGTACATTGAAGAGCTAGAAGGGTATGTAATTTAAAGTCCCCTACTATGAGGGCAAGAATTGGAGAGCGAGACTGCAAATCAGAATTATACTCATACTCTTTGAGAAAGGAAAATGTCATGAGAATCAATAGTTAATGGCCTTTACTATTTGGACTGCATGATGCATTTGAGTTGCATGAACATCAAAGGAGGAGATATGCTGACTGATAGTGGCAGAGGGAGAGCCTTGAAATGGTACTTGGAAATAAGAGTACTCTGGCTTCCCTACCAGGATTACAGTAAAAGATTATAAGGGAAAATGCAACCAATATTACCCACACTTAGGTGGATAGTGTCAGAGCTAGAAGATAGGAGGAACAAGGGTAGACTCTATTTAACAATGAAATTTGTTTATTACGGTTTAATATTGTCAAGGTTTAATAGTAAAATTACTATAAACCCATTGTATTATATATTTAAGACCCTTGAGGCCATTTCACAAAGTCCTAGCATTGCTCTGGCTAGGAACTTAGACTTCAGGTCTGTCCAAAAATCTTTTGTGTGGGACAATTATTGGAAATGATTTATCCCTAAGAAACTTGGCATAGTTTATAGAATTATAAATTTTTCATTTTAATTCAGCCCTTGGAAACCTTGGAAACCCAACTTCCCTATATTTGTTTGCCACTTTTTCATATCTGATGCCTAATAGCTTCACTCCATTTCAAATCACAGAGATAGTCATAATTTAGATTTAGCTTAATTCTCACAATTATAACATGCCCATTACTTTTACATTCCAAAATTGTCATAGCTGATTATAATCTCTTATCAATACTTCTCTCCTTTTGTCTTCCTCTTCATAAGATTATTAATTCATACTTCAAACTTTGAACCTTCTGTTGTTCTGAGCCATTACCCTTACTCTGGTTTCATATTCCTTCCTGCATTAGTTTTGACACTACATTTACCTAGTTCACATATATACAATGTCCTTGTGTCATTAAGTCCCACCTCATTGCAAAGGAACTGTCCATAGGGCTAAATTGTTCTATGGTTTAATGATCAACCTAGGATCAAGGTCCTGAAATTCAGGAGCAATGTGACAGTGTTCTGCAATAATTGGAAGGATGAATATTAGTTAGCAACAAATAACCAATAAACATTTGTGTTTTTATTTGCTTCTATACAATATTTTCTTAACTGTTGGAGAAGCCCCTAACACTCAAGAAAAAGGGTTTCAGGCAGAAATCAAAATTATCAGAATCTAGTAATTAATTTTTTAGCAACTTTTTCATAGATGGGCCAGCTTCCTGTCCTAGAAGAAAAAATATTAACTGAGTTTTTTGATCTCTTGTCTCTTCCACATACAATCCCAAATTAGAGTCTCTAGCAGACAAGATTACAGACTCAACATATACCAGTCATGACCCAGGAATGTCTTGATAAATGTGCTTTCTTTTGGCTTTCATTAATCTTGGTTTACATTATTCATGACTTATTGATGCGGACTCCATATTTTTATTATTATGACTTCCTCTGCTTAAGGAATGCACATTATTATTATTATGGCTTTCACCAAAAGTGCCCCCAAAAGTACCTACTATGTTTAATGAATTAAGGAAGAGACAAAAATAGATACATTTATTATTCACTATATGCAAGAGAGAACAGCTGTTAGCAAAATTCAGAGCTTCTCTGAGTACATCTGGCTCGAGATGCCCTAACCTGTCACTTGCCTCCAGTACAAAGGGGTTCTCCTAAGGGGCATGCACACTGTCGTCAACATCCATCTGTTAGGTATTTGGAGGATCATACTAAATGAAACTGGCTGGCTGGTCACCATAATAATAAACAACACTATATTTCCAGATGTATTTTATATCAGCTAGAAAAGATATGCCTTCCAAATTCATGCCCTTGAGCTGAACTTATGTAGAAAACTAAACTTATCTTCTTGCTCCACCTCCAAACATGTTTTTCCTTCTTTTATACCTCTGTTGTGTTCATGGAAGCCTCATTTTCTTTAATCATTTAGATGTGAATCCTGAGTATTTTACCTTCAAGAATTCTTTGTCTCTAAACTTCCCTCCTTCTCCTCTCTGACCTAATCAATATCAAAATCCTTTCCATCTTATTTTTTCCTCTGCCTCTGTCTTTATCTCTCTATCTGGCTCTTACTTCAGTGTGTGAATCTCTCACTGTCTTTGTTACCATCTCTCTCCATCTTTACTCTTTCTGTCTTTCTCTGTCTCTCTCATAAATACACTCTCCACACTACCACCCTCACAGACATCCCTCCTCCCCCCAGATCATCAGTTACCCTTCTATAGTACTCACCTGGTCTCCAGGATTTCTTAAAATAAAAATAGTAATTCTAGATTCTAGTGTTCTAGTTATTGCAGTACCCTGTGATACATTCATTTAGTCTCCATCATTGGAACTTATCACAGAGAACAAAGGAATCTCTTTCTCTCTATTTATCTCTAGTATTAATTCTGTTTTAGGAGTGGTTGATAGGATCCCTTCCAGTTCAAAAATCACTCTTCAATAGAGAAAAATAGGGAAAATGTAAGAATTGAGCAGCTCTGTTTTCTCTCTAGTGTCAATTAACACAAGCTCGTGTTGCTCCCATCCTTTTGCTAATCCTTTTCTTTTTCACAGTATAGCTAAAAGCAATAATTGAAAAAAAAGCAAACATGCTTGTTGCTGAGCTTTCCCACAATTGATAGTATCAAATCATGACTTTATCCTTAAAGGGATAAATTTTTTAATAAAACCAAAACTGCTGTGCTATTATTTGTCCAATACTCTACATATCCTTCACACTTAACTATGAACTGTTTCTGAAACTTTTTCATTCCCAGATCTATAGCTTTCTCTTTGTGTGAAATGCTCTCTACTTTCAATATCTTTCTACTTTCTACATCCCAAATTCATGCCTGTAAATATTTTAACTATCTTTCAAATGATGCCTCTTCTTAATGCAACTTTATCTGATTTTTACCATTAGGGGAATACATCGCTCTTTTTCACATCATCATTTTTAAAAAATATGTTTATTATAACACTTTAAAAATGCATGTATTTTTAAAACTTCAAGGGATCTTAGAGATTTTCCAGTTCATCATTACAATTTTGCAGTGTTTTCACACACATTGGCAGATAGAACACTAAACACACTTGAGAAGAAAAAAGACAAAGGAATTAGTCCATAAGCATTTACTAATCAAATGCCATGTACCTGGGAATGTGCAAAATTTTATCTCATTTTTCATAAGTTCTTAACTGAGGCAATGAAATAAGGGTTATTGGTTTGTCATTGTAATAGATTTTCATTAGTATCATTTAAAAAAATCATACAAATCACTACCAGGTTCATGGAACATGACAAATCATTTCAAGGTTATATCAAATGTGAGTCCAGGGATATCTGGGTAATTTAAAACTGGGAAGACCACAATTGTTGCAGTTTATGATTTGTTATATATAATGTCTTGCCTGTAGTATTCATTCAATTAGTATTTATCTGAAAGAATGAATCAGTGAAGTTAGTAGCTATTGGTGGACTTCAGTTAAACTTTCCTTGAAAAAATTTATTGCATTTTACTTTGCTGCTTATAATTCCAGATTAGTAATTAATAATTTCAAATTTCTGAATAATTTTGGCATCAATATATGTGAGTTCTAAAACCAGTGCCTATTTTCTTAATATCACGAACCATTTTTCATCTGGTAAACCCTATTGACTCCTCAGACTAATGTTTTTAAATTAATAAAATAAATGTTTATGAAACAAACCAGTTTTGCTGAAATATTTTTATCCTATACAGTCAAACACACACATATATTTAATAAAACCAAATTGATGCACCTCTTTGAAGAGCTGCTTATACTCTACAATCCACTTGAATTCTTATAAGGTCTACTTTTTCAATATTCAGTTGATTTTCTTTGATTCAGCAAAAACTCTTGAAAAACAGTATGCATTTTTAAAAGAATCCCATCAAGTTGTCTGGATTCTTTACTAGTGTGTTTCATATTTAGCTTTGAGCAAATACATTAGGGTAGGGGAAAGGATTTAATTGACAAATAATCACAGTACTTTAAAAATGTAATTGTAACAAAATTCAGATATGTTCAAAATTGGAGAAACTTTATAGATGGTAAGAAAAATTATATATATATATATATATATATATGTGTGTGTGTGTGTGTATTTACATATGTGTACAAATATATATATATGTATATATATACATATATATATATATATATATCTCCATATCTATTTCCTTTTGCTTCTTCCTCTTTTTTGAAACTTTATAGCAGCCTTGCCATCAGTTTGCTCACAACATTCCTTGCTCTCCACTCTGATGGCATTAGCTGCCCATAAATAATGTGTGCAGTGGAATTTTAAAAATGGAAATTCTCTCTCAAGTTATTGAAAAGGAAGGTCTATTGCCAGTGCATAACAAATGTTCACTCTATGAGCAGCTGAAAATAATAAACTCCAAGGGTAGAGGGTTATGATGACTGTTTGGTAGCAGAATACAAATTATTCTCTGCTTCTTAATTTAAGAAATTATTATCACTAGTATGGATGGCTATAAATGTGCCATGAGAATGTATATGTGGGTGCAATTGTCTGCAAGTCAGCAAATTTCAGTGAATATTTATTAAATGCCTACTGTGTACAGAGTAAAAATCTAGGATTTGGAACTCTTATAAAATTTAGATAAAGTATGATCTCTTCCCTAACAAAATGGGTATGGGTATTAATTCTATAAGTATGGTATCTAACAAAACATTATGAAAGTATTAGAGATTAAAAAGCATGTGTTATATCAAGATTAAAAAGAAAATCCTTATTATCATCTATAATGGACAGTAGATCGGAGAATATTTCAGGCAGGAAATAACATTTGATTTGTGAGTTACAGGATCAGATTGAATTCTAGAAACATAATGGCAGAGGGAGAATATTCTAGATATTCATTGAAAAACACTGTAAGCAAAGTGGAGAGTGGAAAGTAAAGGATATATAATAAAACAGAACATGGTTTAGAACAAGAAAGTGTAAATGAGAGGAAGGAGTCTTAGAACAAGTTTTGGTACTGGATGGTACTGGACTATATACCAGGTTAGGTAAGAGAGTTTACAATAGGGAGTCAAACAACTTGTATGTTTATTAGTGCTATTTTTAATTTGTTAGTTTATAAGCAGAAAATTGATGATCAGATTTGAATATTAGAAAGATTGGCAATGGTTTGTGAGATGGATTAGAGGTAGAATGTTGGAGGAAGAAAAACTCAATAAGATGCTAGGTTATTAAGGTTATGGAAAGGAATAGGTAAAAGTAAGATTTTGCAACCGAAATTGGTGATTAACTGTGAGATATGATGAAGAGAATTCTAATCAAATTAAATGACTTATTCAGTGCCAAAGCAATGAAACTAACAAATAATTATTTTACTGAGCTAGAAAAAATAGTAACAAAATTCATTTGGGGTGACAAAAGATTAATAATAACAAGGGTAGATATGAAAAATGTAAAGGAAAGTGGAGAAGCTTTACCATATCTAAAACTATACTATCAAGCATCAGTCATCAAAATTATCTGGTACTGATTAAGAAATAGAGTAATGGATCAGTGGATTAGGATAGGTTCATGAAAAATTGGAGTAAATGAATACAATAATCTACTGTTTGACAAACCCAAAGATATTAGTTTCTGGGTTAAGGACTCACTGTTTGACAAAAATTGTTGGGGAAACTGGAAAATAATACAGCAAAACTAGGTATAGACCTACATCTCACACCCTTTAACAAAATAAGATCAAAATGGGTACAGGATTTAGATATAAAGGCCCACACCATATATAAATTAATAGACCAAAAATATGTTATCAGATCTATGGAAAGTAGATAAATTAATGATCAAATAATAAATAAGAGTACATTATAAACTGAAAAACAAATGATTTTGTCTATATTAGATTAAAAAGGTTTTACACTAATAAAGTCAATGTTGTCAAAACCAGAAGGAAAGTAGAAAATTGGGAAACAAACTTCCAACTAGGAATTCTTATAAAGATCTCATTTCTAAAATATATAGAGAATTGAATAAAATATAAAAGTTTACAAGTCATTCCTCAATTGATAACTGGTCAAAGGAAATAGACAGTTTCCAAATAAAGAAGTTAAAGCTTTATATAATCATATGAAAAAAAATGCACCAAATAATTATGGATTAGAGAAATGTCAATTAAAACAACTGTGAGTATCATCAGTGCACATCTATCAGCTTGGCTAAGATAAGAAAAAGGGAAAATGATCTATGTGGAAGAGGTGGTAGGATTGGGGTATTTATGTTTTGCTGTTGGAGTTGTAAACTGATCCTACCATTCTGGAGAGTAAAGTGGAACTATGCCCAAAGAGCAGTGAAACTGTTCATATCCTTTGAAATAGAAATTCTATTTCTAGGCTTATATCTAGAAGAAATCATAAAAATGGGAAAAGTCCCACATGTTTTTGTAGTGGCAAAGAATTGGAAATTGAGGAGATAAACATCAATTGGGGAATGGTTAAAAAAGTTATGGCACAAGAATCTTATGGAATACTATTGTTCTATGAGAAACCATAAATGGTCAGACTCAAGAGAAGAATGGAAGGAATTATAGGATCTGATGCTGAGGGAAGGGAGTAGAACCAAGAGAACAATGTACACTTTAAGAATAACATTGTGAGATGTTCAACCTTGATGGAAGCAGCTCCTCTCAGCAGTTCGGAGAACTTGGACAACCCTATTAGATTGCCTATGGATAATGCTATCTCCATCCAGAGGAAGAAAAAAACAAAACAAAACAAACAATAAAATCCTTCAGAATCTGGTGAACACCACATTTATTTTTCACTTTTAAAAATAAATATCTCATATATTGCTTTCCCTTAATCTTAATTCCTTAAACTGAAAACAACTAACCTGACTGTTCACTGACCAGGGGAAGGAGGTGGGAAGGGAAGGTGGAAAGAAATTTTGTAACATAAAAATATACATATGCATATGAATGGTGAAAAATTTTCATAACACATATTTGGAAAAATAAAATATCAATAAAAAAGATATGATGAACATAGAACCAAAGTTAGCCCAAATACTTTAAATTTGGAAGTTAGCACAAATGGCAATGCCATTGATAGAAATTGTAAAGTCAGAAGGATAATTAAATTGATGAGGAAAGATAATGCGCTTTCTTTTGGATATGTTGAATTTTAAGTTCAAGTGGAATATAGGAGATTTCCTTAAGGTCATTGAAATCATTCTTTGAAACTGAGAAAAAAGATCAGGGCTGAAAAGATAGTTTTTAGATACACATAACCTACATGCAGCTTATACTTAAAGTCAACTTCAAATAGCTAAGAGAAGGACCATAGATCTGGGAAGATCTAAAGGGACACTGAAGAATATTTAAAGAAGCAGGAAATAAAGAATAAAGGAGCAGGAAGAGCATCAAGAACTGTGTTACCTCTGAATCTAGAGTAATAATGAATTTTAGAAAGAGGAGTAACATTTAATAGTGTTAACACACTCCAAAATGGACAGTTTCTTTGAAAAATTTTTTGGATTTGCAATTTGAGATAAATAGATATAGATCAAGACTAAAAGAAGGTAATTTCATAGTCAGTATGATTTAGATAAAAGAAGAACTTATTGATCCCCAAAATTGAAATTAGAAGTAGAATCTGGAATTTTATAACTTTTCTCCACAAATTAATAGCTCTAGGCTTTCTTCTAGCCATACAGATGGAAGCTAAGGAGCTTATAAACTATTAGGTAGAAATGAAAAAAAAAGCAATATATATTTTACATTATGAATATCCAAAGAAAGAATAAGAATTAGGTTTCTCTTTGCAGGAAGAGGAGTTTAGGGCCATTAATGATGAGATTTGGATTTGAGTATTAGATTTATAAAATTACATATTTCAACCTGATAGAGATCTAAAGTTAAATGCCTTTCACAAGGTCATTTTGCTAGTAACAGTTAGAAGTGGGATTTGAACCCATTTTTCAGGGCTTCAGGAGCTGTTCTCTCTTGATTATGGGACATTGTCTTTGACAATCATTGCATTTTAAAGCTAACTAATGTAGTCTCTCAAGCAACTCATGTTTTTCTTAAATATCCCTAGTAGAAGTATATTGAATTGATTTCAACAAACATTGAATAAGTATGTGTCATTTTCAAGTAATGGAGATACGCAAACTAAAAAATAATTCAGTTTTTATCCCTGATCAACATATGATCTAACATAAATGATAAGACGAATAAACAAAATGAATTCAATTCAACGTAATTGATATTTATCCTATTGGTAATATATTATTCTGTTCATCTAAGATTCAAATATGAAAAAGAATAACAAGTAACATTACCTTTTTGGCCCGGGGAATCATATAATCTAAAAGAGGCTGTCATGTTTAAATCTGAGTAAGATAGAAGAATTTCATATGGAAAAGGCAGGCTTTTTTTCCTTGAAGCAATATGGAGAGGATGAGATCACTTTCAACTGAAGGAATCATAAAAGATTTCATTTATTAGGATTGGCCTTACTAGTGAATAGAGATTTCACAAGGAAAAACTGAAAATATGTTATGGGTATGACAAGTCTGTTTAAATATATAGAAGCAAGAGAGGGTAGAATAAAATTAAGTATTTTCCATTTGGTTATTTTATTCAAATGTAACTCCTATGAACTTAGGGATTGTTTTGTTCCTGATTTTTTATATGTCTATACCTAATAGTCATTTGAACAAAGTCCTTACTTAATAGAAAGCTTCTGAATTAAATTTAAATCATATTTATTAGCATTAGTAGTAGCAACTATTATCCAAAGAATATCCAAAGAAAGGTACTTTAAAGTTTGCAAAGTTCTCACAAATATTGGCTTATTTTATTCTCATAACTCTGAGAAGAAAGTATCATGTTGCAGATGATGAAGGATTTGTACAGTCACACAGCTAATAAGATTCTGAGCATAGTTTTCAACTTTAATCTTTTTGACTCCAAATGTAGCAAGTACTCTAATCACTGTGTATCCTATCTTCCCAGTTTTGTCTCAAATACAGATGACAGCCATGAAAGACTGAGATGAATTCCCTAGAACAGTGATGTCTCAATAGGGATTATGTAACATGAAATTATACTATAAACAGTTGTCATAAGTGAACAGAAAATTGAGTAGCGAGAAAATAGAAAGAGAATAGAAAGAGATAGCAGCAATTTAGTAGGAATATTGGGGGTAGAAGATAAAGTAATAGAAGGGTTGATATTTAGAGAGATCAAGTAGAAAAGTAACTAAAGTTTAAAAGATATCATACTTCGGAACCAAACAACCATAAATTCAAGACTGCAAAAATAAGAAAATTAGACCCAGAGCAGGGATGATGAAGAGACAGAACAGGGTAGAGTAGTGATAGGTCTGAAATCAAAAAATAGTTTTGTATTGAGGCAGAAAAAGAGATGAAAGGATAGGAATTTTAAATGAAAGAGGAATGTCAGAGTTTCAAATAATAGAAGGGATGCAATTATAAATGGCAGTGAGAACTTTCCTATGATAATCCCTTTAGGTAGTTGAGATGGAGTGAAGTGTAGGTCAAAGAATGGAAAAAAAATGAACTGAGAAGTTAAAAAACCCACTGAAAGAGAAAGAAATGCAAGCCATAGAAAATGAATACACCTAGTACTTGAAAGTTTATGAAGCATGCATTTGAATTCTACAATTCTGAATTGTATTAGAAGTATAATTTCAGGGCGGCTAGGTGGCGCAATAAATAGAGCACCAACCCTGGAATCAAGAGTACCTGAGTTTGAATCCAGACTTAGACACTTAATAATTACCTCTGTGGCCTTTTGCAAGCCACTTAACCCTGTTGCCTTGCAAAAATTAAACAAAAAAAAAGATTATATACCCATTTTCTAAATGAGTAAACTGTATATAAATCACACAACTGATACATACTCATGTTGTATTTTACTCCACAAAATTCACATGAAAAAAATTTAAATTCTCTTCTGGAAAGTTTTGAGGTTCAAGCTACAAGTCTATAGATAATAGGTGCTACTCTTTGAAAATCTGAAATATTTGTTTTCCTCCAATCAACAAAATTTTATAAAATACATAGACATTGCCATTGGAATCTCCTACGTTCTGTATTCTAAATTATAAAGTTAAGCAAAAAAGACTGCTACAAGCTGGAAAAGATTAGATTTTGAGAAGGTTGTGGACATAAGCAAAAAAGAGACAACTGAAGAAGAATAACAAAGAGGTTAGTCAAGTTAAGAAAGGGGAAAAAGGAAAAAGGAAAGGAAACAATGCTGGGACTGACTGAGCTAGAATCAGCCACATGGAGGTAGGACCACATGTGTTCAGAATCATGGAACTGGGATTACACGCATCCAGACTGGAGAAAGGAAGGGGAAAAGAAACCAGACAGCAATTGCCCAGTCAAGACACATAGAAAAAAAGGGCAAGCCCTGGAAGAACCTTGCCCAAATGCATTTCTGTGGTGCATGGAATGGAGGCAGCATTTAAGGAGTGACAGAGTCTGGTGCCTACTCCAAGGATGGGTTTTATTTAATAATCAGTATAAGGTAGCATTTTACTGAGTATGAGTGTTGTATGTTATGCCTGCCTCCAGGACGTGACTGAAAGTCAGACACAGCCACCCACCAAATGCAGACATGGGGGCACCCAAAGGGGGTTTGTAAAAGACAATTGAACAGTACATGAAAATTTCAAGGTTTGTTTCCAATACAAAAGGGTTTTCTGTGCCTAAAGCTCCTCTGTTTCACTTTTATACCCATTTTGTCTTTCCCTTGGGTTTTTTTTTAAATGAATCTTTATTATGATCTAGTCACTTTTCCTTTAAAGTTACTATCATTCTTGTGGGTTAAATAAAATTGATAATTTTTCTTATTTTCTTCAAAAAGTGCCCTACTGAAATTGCAGAAGCTCCTAGAAGTGTCAGATCTAGACACAATATTCAATCTCTCATATTATGAGATTATCAGATACTATAAAGTATTACTCCTCAGGGAGAGATTTTTTTCTGTATGGTGTTTGCATATTACTCTTAGTGATTCAAAAATATTGGCCAGTATCATACAAAATCATTTGGAACGATGGATGGTCCATGCAAAAAATATCTGTTGTATTACTCAATGATATAAAGATTTACTTCTCCCATTTTTTTCATCTTCTTCTTCTACTCATTAACTTGTTGATAAGAAATTCCTTCCCTTTCCCCTCCCCATCACCAGATTACTCATACTACCCATCTTTTTCCCCCTTATTTAGATCTTTTCAAGATTATTTCCTATGTCTTTAGAATCTATCATCTTTAATTAGCTTGAGTATGAATTGAAGTCTTTTCATCTTCTCCTCCAGCTCAGAGAACAGCTTGTGATTTCAAAAGACAAAACTGCACATGTATGTATGTATGTATATTTTATATCTTGCACATCAATGCAATAGTTCCCTTAGTGTAAATATTTCATCAATGTCTATGAACTTAGAGTTCTTTTTAGTTTCTCCTAGAAGTTTCCTTTTGCCAGTTTCAGCCTAGATGGAGAAGCAAGGTATCCTGAGGGAGAGACAGGAGGCAGCAGACTTTAGGTAATTGAAATCACCTTGACCATTTCCCTTTTGACCTGCTGAAGAACAACAAACCAAAAAGTATGAAAAGTAACCTCAGTTGAAGGGCACAGAATAGGACCTCAAAACAGAGACAGAGAAGCTTCAAAACTGTTGGCAAGATTATTACTGGTAAGGCCAGTCAGGAGCATTGGTGACTTTACCACAGTGTAACAAAGATACTAAACTCTTAATGTGATAAGAGGTTAGATGACTTGGAATGATAGGAATCAGATTTTAGAATGTTGCCAGAAAATATGGCCAGCTAAGAAAGATTTCAAGGGTTTGAGGAACCAAATGAATTTACTTAAAGGATCAACTCTGACTCAGAAGTATTTAGGAACAAAAATAACAAAAAATGTTTGCTTATTTATGTATTACTGTGATTAGCAGAAGCTAAGGGAGAGAGAGAGAGACAGAGACAGAGAGACAGAGAGACAGAGAGACAGAGAGACAGAGAGACAGAGAGACAGAGAGACAGACCACAGGCAAATGGAGCAGTTGGAAACAACAGGAGCAAGAGGCATCATCAAGTTAAGAAAGGTGTAGGGGCATGAATTTTATTTGGGGATCATTCTCCTCAAGGATTGAAAAAAGGGTAAACTTTGAAAGGGTCAGGATGATGAGGTAAATAGGTATTAGTCAATGAGGCCAGTAAAACAGGAGCTGAAATGAGGTAATTAGGGATATGTAGATGTGGACAGAAGTTCAAAGACTTTATCCTTTCAGGCCAGGGTAAGGATTTATTGTTTTGTTGACAGGGGCTTGTGTCCCCTGCCTGGGGGCAGGGATTTATTGAGTCTTTGACTTTGAGATACTGAAATTAAGATGTGACTGGGGTGGAGGGGCGGAGTCAGTGGGTCAGTGTTACTCTAAGGCCAACTCAGAAGTTAACTATTTGACATGATTAAATTAATTGTAGAATATATTATCTATCAAATACTACCTCTTCTACAAGAGGAAGTCTGTTCTGACCTCTTCATTTTGCAGAAAATGAAATAGAAAGAAATATAACTTGATTAGGGTTCCAAGGAAATAAGTCATAGAGCTGAGATTTGAACTCAGGTCCTAATGTTTCCAAGTACCAGATTCTTTCTATTGAATCATCTTCTTCTAATGGCAGCCCAAAATCGCATACAAAGTTTCTTCTTGTATAATGTTGACAAAGGTTTTTTGGTCCTTCGTTCTTGAAGACCTTGACATCAGAGAGGTGATGTCATGACAAACGAATACATTTAATTTGAGTGAGAGGGTTCTGTGCTAAGTCACCAGCCTTACTTTCTCCTCTGGAACCATCTGGGTCCAATGGTCAAATATAAATCATCACACAACTGGTAAGTGTATGAGATCACATCTGAACTGGGGCCCTCCTGATAGAAGGATTAGTGCTCTATTCACTGCACCACCAACAATCAGCTTATACCATACAGTATCTCCATAATTTTCATACTCTTACTTGAGACTAGGGGTTTTTTTTTTTAGCTAAAACACCCATTTATTTAATAGCAGTAATAATTTAAAATTATAAAAACCCTTTCCGTTGTTGAGCATTAGAGGGCAAGTTTATAAAGACAGACAGGATGATGAGGAGAGGATAGCTGAAGGGGGAGTGGACAGTTCGCATGTTGGATGTCAATGAAACAGCCACACTCCACCGGCCTTCCCACCTGAGAGTATTGTCTATGTTCCCTCTGAGGGGGTTACAAAGGTTAGGGGGGACTGTTGGGGAGAAAGGGAAAAATAAAAAGTATCTCAAATCCACAACCATAGAGATGGCCTAGTCACATCCATCCTTCATTTCAGACAACCTGGTACCTGCTAGGATCCAGACTAATGAAACGCAGTTAATGTGACCTGGGGGCTTTGTAAGCCAGCGCAGTGGTAGGAGAGACAGAGTTTCCCTGGAACCATCAGATGAGTTGGGGACTGGCAGGTGGTGGTGGTGGGGAGGTCTAAAGGCCTTTGGTGCTTCCAAAGTTTGCTGAAAAAAAAAAGGGAAAAAAAGGTTCTGGGGTCTTGGGGTCTCTCCTGCCCCCCTCCCCCTCTCCCCACTCTGCTTCTTGGGTTCAGTGTGGGGTGGGGGAAGAGACTAGCTGCTCCCTCTGACCAGGAACCAGATGGGCAATGGACAGGGTAGGGTAGGGAGCAAAGGGGAAAGAGGGAAGAATGTCGGAGATTGGTTGGACTGGTTGGTGGTGAGATTCACGAGTTGTTTGTTGAGTTTTCATTATTTGGCGAACTGGAGGAGGAGGAGGAAGAAGAGGAAGAGAAATTCATTCCTGTCAGTCCCGGGGCATTTGTGGCAGTGTTCTGTCCACTTAAGCTTCCCCGACACACTGGGCAGGTATGATGCTGTTCCAGCCAGGGGACTATGCAGCCATCGTGGAGTAAGTGATTGCAAGGTAACTGCGGGACATTCTCACCCAGCCTATAGTCATCTTTGCATACAGGACATTCTAACCCTGAACCTACTGTTCCTCTGTGACTTATATGGTGGGAAGGGCTTGTATTTTCTCTTTGTCTGCTGGTGGAGGACCGGTGTTTTCAAACTGATTAAGGAGCTGTGTAAGATCGCATCCAAGCCATTAGCACCCCACGCATAGTCCATTGGATTTGAATGCAAAACACCCCAAGGGCCCAATCCCAAATTTGGTATTGTTGCAGGTGCAATAATTCCATTGACCAATTGCTGAATAATCCCTTCCAATGCTGGGATGCCTTCATGCCTGCCTGTGGCACGCCGTGCAGTGAGGCGGGCCCGGGGCTGCCGTGCACCATAGCGATGGTGGGACGGGTGTTCTCTCTCCTGCCTGTTCCCCCGAGTCTCTGGTGTCTTCAGATTGCACCCCAGAGCCGAATATGGGAAATTCAAAGCTGTCATCAAAAATCCCAAAGGCAAACTGGCCATAACCCTGTGGCAAGGTGAATAAATGCTGATCCACATTCTCAAATGGTTGTCTGTTCTGATCCATGGGGGCTGTAGCAGAGTAGGAACTATTTTCAGTATTTCTGGTCTCTTCTGGAAGCTCTTCAATAAAACCAGACTCACACCTTGGGCAGATATAATCCAGCAACCGAGGGGAGATCTCGGCCGAACAGCAGTGGCCAGAAGTACTGTCCGGGCTGCAGTGAAGCCTCCATTTCCCTTCCCCCCACCCCTCCTCCCCGACTATCTAGGTTTTTATCTAAAGTATTGAGATTTGACTTTCTTATCTTCTATATTAGAAATGAGGATTTATTCCAGGACAGTTCTATCCCTGCCATGTAGAAAAGGATAGCTTGGATTAGATAGGACTCTCTCCTGATTTCCTACCTTTTTCCACTTGAAAGATTCATTAAGCACCCATAATATTCCAGGTACTATTCTAAACTCTTTTTATTTGATCCTCACTATAATCCTTGGAGGTAGGTGAAATTGTTAATGCATTTTACTCTTCAAAAAACTGAGACAGATGGAGCTAAAATTTGTTTGATTGAGCTCACACAGCTGTTTAATGCTTGGGGACAAATCTGAATTCAGGTCTTCTTGATTCCAGGCTCAGCAATGGGTCAACTAGCAAAATCAGTCAATAAACCAAATTGATATACACATATGATAGTCTCAACATATCACACAACTAGGTAATGATATAACAATAAGAAATGTTTGGAAACTGGGTCAAATCTGGCTCACATTTTATATTTATCTAACAAGAATAATCTTAGCTAATAGAACATTAAAAAAAGAAACCAGGTAGTGGATCAGATTTGACCAGCTGGAAATAGTTTGCTGACCTCTAACCTATAAAAAGGTTCTTAACTTTTTATGTGTCAAAAACCACTTTGGCAGTTTGGTAAAAGCTATGGATTCTTTTTGTTTGTTTGTTTTTGTAGGGCAAATGGGGTTAAAGGGCTTGGCCAAGACCACATAGTTAGGTAATTATTAAATGCCTGAGGCCAGATTTGAAGTCAGATACTCCTGACTACAGGGCCATTGCTCTATCCACTGTGCCGCCTAGCTGCCCCATTCCTTCTTAATATAATATTATTAAATACATAAAATAAAATATATTTGTTTGGAAAAGATGCCAAATGCTAGTGAAAATGAAGATGCTGTTTTTCTTTCATTCATTTTACCATTTCCTAAAAATCTATCCATGGTGTCCAGACTTAAGTTTAAAAACTCCAGACCTAAAGGAATACCTAGAAAATATTATGTATCCCTTATGGAGTAACCATGAAAGAATAGGGAAGTTGCTTGGATGAAAAGACTTTGATCCTGACCTGCACCATTGTTGTAAGAGGGACTATAGGTGAAACACTTGGGCTCTGAATCTGGAAGACTCCTCTGTGCCAAATCTTGCCTGAGACAATTACTAGTTTTGTGAACTTGAGGATGTCACTTAACCCAATGTGCTTCAGTTTCTTCTTTCTATAAAAGGAGAAGGAAATAGCAAACCACTTCTCTGTTTTGCCAAGAAAGTCATAAAATTTAATCATGAAGAGTCAAACACTACTGATAAAACTAAACAATAACAAATTTTTGGAAGAAATCACAATAAGACATTGACTATACTGAAAAAACAAAAGATAATTGACTTTTTATATTTCTCAGTGCTTTAAAAATGTTTTTGTCATGCTGATGTCTCTATTGTTCTACAAAATACCATGAAGACAACTATTCCATTGGAAATCATGTAGCTGCATACTAATTTACTAAAATATTTTCTATGTAATATTATAGTTAAATATGAACTGTTGAACTTTTGTAATAATTAACTAAAATAACTAAAGTTTAGTAACCTTAGAGGAGAAAGAATATAGTAAGTTAAGACATTGAATAAAAAATTGCTGCTCTCATTAAAGGGTAGTTTTTGAGAGATATTTGACTTGTTATTTACCATTGAGTCTCTATTTTCCAAAAAAAAATGATTATATCCATGCAATTCTAAATTTTCACAGGTATGTAAATCTGAAACTTCATAGTTTGCTATTTTACTTTTATATAATAGATTTTTAGCAGTTGTATTCCCATTATTTATGAGATAATTTTACATTATTATTAATTATTATTATTTTAATTCCTAGTGTTTTATTTTTTAATAAGTACCACTACCAAGCAAAAGGCTGGGTTATAGCACATCCAGATAAATACATTTTAACAAAACATTACATTGAGTCCCCTGCAGAGACAAACACAGCAGGGATGATAAGTAATGTAAAGGTAGTGACCATTCTCATTAGACTGCCCACTGAGTGGACAGTGCTTGTGGTTTAAGCTCTGTAGGTTAGCAACAGGAATTGATTTAGGGATGATTGAAAAGTCTTTCCAATCATTTAAAATATAATTCTATGTCTTTTGATGAAATTTAAAACATAATAGAACAATATAAAAGTAAAACCATGGATATAAGTCTTATCTTTGGATCCACCTAGGTGTTACATGATTTTATTTATGTTCATAAGTGAGATATAGGGAAAGCTATTGGCTTTGACTAGTACATCTAGAATTATTCATATCTTGGTCAAAAAATTCCTTCAATGGGCAATATTTACTGAGTCCCTTCTATGAGAGATCATAGCATGTTTTAAAGTTCTATGAATAATATTAAAAATTACATGACTGTCTCCAAATATATATATGTAAATATATATGCATATATATGGATATGTATATAACTAAAGATTTGTTTCTAATTAGCAAATGGAATATATTCACATGAATCATTTAGATAAGTTTAATGCAATTCTAAAACGTCCCTATACTGTGATTCAAAGAATGTGTAAGGAGTTAGAAAAGAAGAGCTGAGTGAGGTCTAGTCATTGTTGGAGTGTGATGGAGAAAGGAAGTCTTAAGGAAATCCTTATGACAGACGTACTTCTCTTTCGAATGTGTCATATTTTCACTTTGTGTAAAAGATTCTTTTATGGAAAACTCTCACAGGGCAAATGCTGACAAGCTGATTAGAAAAGGTGATACTATGCTCTATGAGCAAAGCAGAATTAAAGAAGTTCAAAAGAAACACAAAATGCATAAATTTAGAAAATCTACCACAAATACTTTTATGGACTATTTGTACCTAACCTATGGTAGACATTTTGAGCTCCTATTGATCTGATAAGACAGTTGGATACACTGTAGCTTGACTAGCATAATAATGTCATTTTGGCCCTCTAAGAGAATAGAAGACAACAACCATCAGGTATAGTAAGATAATGAGGATGGTGAATGGCCTTGAGAGAAGACAGGAGGAGAAAGAGGAGGAAGATGACCATTAGTATTATGAGTGTGGGGAAAGCACCTTTTCCTCAAATAAAGTGACCTCTGAGGCCTAGGTAACAGAATTATAGGGTTTGTATTTTATTTACTTCTCCATTTGCATATATCCTCCATTTCTTTCTGCTGCCAATCAACAGATTGGCTGTGTATGTAATTGAGCCAATAATGCTGTAAAAAGTCAATTTGTGCCCTAAGAAGTTGAAGTTGTTATTAACCATAGCAAGCTTTCTTAATGTACTAATAACGGTATTTTCTTTTAACTTTGTATAATCACTTTATTTAATGTAGTCAGTCTAGTGTACCAGTGTACCAGAAAATGAAAAATTCCCTGGACTTTCAAGGAGTCCAGGTTAGAAAACTCTCGCATCGAAGATAACTTCAAGGAACTGAAGCTGGAAGAAACAGTTCTTAAGGTATATAGTATATATTATGAATACCTTTAAAGATTTGAAAGGCTGAAATATAAATGGATATGACTAGTGAAATTAACCTCAAGAGAAAGAACTAGGAACAATGGGCATAAGCTGCAAAGGTGGAAATTTCGGTTTGATGTAAGGAAATATAGCCCTATTAGTGAAGTCTAAGAGAAATGGGTCATCTTTAGAATTGTGGGTTCCCCCTTATGGATAATCTTCAAATAAAGGTATACTTACTAGATATGGATCCTTTTGTTCAGCTATTTTACTCTAAGATCCCTTATAGCTCAGAGTCTGTAATTTGAATTTATTTTATTTTACATGTGTTCTTCCCTCCCATTGTTAAATTTATCAGGGGAGAGATGCCACCTTTGTTTTTTGTTTGTTTGCTTGTTTTATACCTCTAAAGCACCTTGGAAGAATCTGTTGCCATGTCAAGCTCCAGTTTGTAGAAGAAATGTCCTGTTTTTACATATTGTTTGTTGAAGGAATTTAAAATTCCATTTGTTAGGAAGACTCCTTTCCTTTAACATTCCCATATCAGTCAGGTTATGAAAGAAGGCATAGAATGCAAAAAACCAAACCAAACTCCCCCCAAAACTTCAAACCAAAAAAAGTAAAAATGTTTGCTTGATTATGTATTAAGGCACCATCAGTTCTTTCTATGAGGATGGAAAGCATTTTTCATCTTAAGTCCTTCAGAGTTATCATGGATCATTGTATTGCTAAGAATAGATATCTATTCATAATTAATCATCTGATAATATTGTTGTTACTTTATGTATAGTGCATTTCCCCTTTGTTTCAGTTCAGGTAAGTTCAGATTTTTCTGAGAGCATTCTTCTTATCGTTATAGGATTGTAGCATAATTACATTCCATCAGAATCATGCAGTACAATTTGTTTAACCATTCCTTAATTGATGGGTATTCTCTTAATTTTCAAACTTTGCCACCAGAAAAGAGTTGCTATAAATGTTGTAAATATAAGTCCTTTTCCTTTTTTGTTTTGTTTCTCTTTGGGATATAGAACAAAGGGTGTGCACAGTTAGGCTATAAAGTTCCAAATTTCCCTACAGAATGTTTGAATTGGTTTACAATTTCACCAACAATTCATTGCCTTAATTTTCTCATATTCCTTGATAATTTTTCATTTTTCTTTTCTGTGCTACCACCCAATCTAATAGATATGAGGTAGTGCCTCAAAAAAGTTTTAACTTTCATTTCTTCATTCAATGAACTAAAGTATTTTTTAAATGGCTATAGATAGCTTTGATTATTTTAACTCAAAATTGTACCTATCTTTTTATCGTGTATCTATTGTGAAATGGTTTATATTTTTACTAATTTGACTCAGTTCTCTAAATTTTTGAAAAATGAGACCCCTATCTGAGAAACTTGCTTCATTTATTTCCCATTACTATTGCTAACCTTTGCAAGGTAGATGCTTGAAAAGCAAGATCACATGAACACATAGAGGTACAATATTATGAAAAATGAAAATATTGGAATTGGGATGAAAGCAGAAGCAAGAGTTCTATGCTTAATTATCCAAGAGGAAGTCTTTCACTACAATAAATCAATTAATATTGAGAACTACTTGGTATCTACTATTTTTTTTTAGATTTTTCAAGGCAATGGGGTTAAGTGGCTTGCCCAAGGCCACATGGCTAGGTAATTATTAAGTGTCTGAGGTCGGATTTGAACCCAGGTACTCCTGACTCCAAGGCTGGTGCTCTCTTCACTGTGCCACCTAGTCACCCTGGTATCTATTATTTTTAAGATACTATATGAGACACCTGAATGTATATACAAGAGTGAAAGAGTTTTAACTGTCAAAAATATTACATTCTCCTAATGGGACATAGCAGGTTTACAGATAACTAAAATTCATCTCTAAAAAAAATAAATACTCAGTGACATGGGATACTAATTGATAAGGAAGTCAGGAAATATCTCTTGGTGAAAGTAGCACTTGATTTAAAATTTGAAGATTCTAGGGGTTTCAAATCAGGAGATGTATATAGGCATAGGGAACATGCTGAGTAAAGGCATGGATTTAGGGGACAGAATCTTAAAGGTAGAGAGTATTAATAGCCCAGTTGGGTTACAACCCTGTGAGCATGAATGGGAATTATGAAATTTATTTGTAAAAATAACTTGATTTCATATTGTAAAAGTAGAGGAGCTTGTATTTTATCCAGATGGCAATGGAGAATTAGTGAATTCTTTTGGACAGTGGAAAGATGTGTTTAAATTGGAATGTCATTAATATCAATTTGAAAATTATGAAAGAGTAAATTAAAGAGGGAGAGAGTTTGGATACAGATGAATGAATTAGAAGACCTTTGCAACAATTCAGAATAGGAGTGATGAAACGTGAATTAGGGTGGTTGTGGTATGAGCAAGGAGAAGGAACTAACAGAAGAGCAGTTGAAGGATTAAGACCAATCAGATATCATGATTAATTTTTTATATAAGATGAAAAAGAAGAATTAAGGATAATAAAATGAAAAATGAAAGTACATTTATTACTACCTACTATGTACTAAGGGTGAGGCAACACACAAAGAAAAATGGTGGCAAGGAAAGTCCATTTTATTCTAGAAAGTTAAAAGGCTCTTGAAGGAGATGGCCAAAGAGAAAGAATTGAAGTGATTTATGGCTCAAGTTTTCTAAATAGTGATCTGACAGAGATAATTACCAATTAAGAGACAGGTTGTACCCTGAAACAGAAGTTCCTAAGGATCTGGGCTATAGTGTTAATGAATTGGATTCTATGAAGGAGTAAGCTGGAGAGGAGGGAGTGACTTGTACTTCCCACATTTGGATCACTTAAACAAAAGATGGTGTTCTTCATAAACATAAGAAAGGGAAAGGGGAAGCAAGGGAGAAGATAAATCAATTTCAAACTTGTAAAATATCATCAGTTAGAGATATTAAGCAGAGTTGGAGCTATAGAATAGATGAGGTCTAGATATGTATATTTGAGAGTCATCTACATAAAGATGATATTTGGATCCATGGTTTCATAAGAGATGCCTCAAAGAGAAAAGAAAAGACGGTCGAGTAAAGATCTCTAGAGTATTGCTGCTTACAAAAAATGACCATAGCACAGTAGATAGAGAATCAATCCTGGAGTCAGGAGGACCTGAGTTCAAATCCAGTCTCAGAAACTTAATACTTGCTCAGGCATGAGACCTTGGGCAAAAAAATGACTAGAGATAATGAACTTTCAAATCATAGCAAAAAGATTTAGGTGAGAAGTAGGAAGAGCACTCTAAATTAACTGTTACAAAACCCAGATGGAAAGAGTATTCATAAAGGTTATAGTCAACAATGTCATAAGCTGCAGAATGGTAAAGAAAGATATGGAATAAGAAAAACTCCAATCCTTTAATTTGCCAAGTCCTGGTTAATTATGACTGTGACACTCTGGCATTTAAAGTGCTTCATTTTCACTGTTTGCAGTATTTTCTCTTTTTTAACTGCTAATTCTGAAATTTAGCCATAATATTCCTTGAGGTTTTTAATGTAGGTGCCTCTTTCAGGGGTTATCAATGGATTCTTTCAAGGAATATTTTATCTTCATTTTCTAGCATACTAGGACAATTTTCCTGAATGAATTTATTCAGTATCGCTTTTTTTTTCCAACTTGCAGGTAGAGAAGAATTTGTAAATTATCTCTTCTGGATCTATTTTCCAGTCAGTCATTTTTTTCTCTAAGAGGTACTTTGCATTTTCTTTTATTTTTCCCCATCGTTTTGTTTTTGTGGTCTTTGTTTCTCAAAGGGTCATTAGTTTCTCTTCGTATAGTTCTCATTTTTAGGATTTTATTTTCCTTGTTCAACTTTTGTGTATCCTTTTCAATTGTTTACTTTTAATATTGACTGAGTTTTTTCTGTATTTTTTGACTGTGATGTGATGATAGTTTTAGCTCTTAGACAGTTAGTGGGATCATGATTGAACAGAAGGTGTGGGTATGAATTGATTATGAAGTGATGATACCTATAACCCTTGAGAATTGTACTTCTATTAGGACAGTGAGTACACATATAAAACAATTAGGAAATTTAAAAAATGGTTTATAGTGGGAAAAGGTGATAAAACATAAGAAGATAAATACAAACACTACAAGAGGCAAAAAAGGATCTATTATTGTAGAGGGAAAGAAGGGAGGTAAGGGGACTGAATAAATCTTTCAACAGATTTGACTCAAACAGGAAATAACATGCATTCCTAAATGGTTTTAAAAATGTATCCTTCCATACAAGGAAATAGGAGGGGGACAGAGGAAAAATGGGTAGTAGAAGTGGCTGACAAAAGGGAGGGGAATTGTAAAAGGGGGACAGGGAGAAAAAAAAAGAAGGGAGCTGATAAATGAGAGGGAAGATTGAGGGAGACAGCAGTCAGAAGCAAAATACTAATGGGGATGGTTGAGGGGAAGACAGGACAGAAGGAAATTCAGAGTTAGTAATCATAGCTGTTAATGTGAGTGGGATAACATCTTGATTAAAAAAGGAAATGGAAAGCAGAATGGATTAAAAACAAAAATTCTAAAATATATTGTTTACAAGAAACACATTTGAGGTGAGAGATACACCCAGAATAAATAAAGGATAAAGGCTGGTACAGAATGCATGTATAAAAAGAAGCAGGAGTAGTGATCCTGATCTCTGACAAAACAAAAGCAAAAATGGATCTAATTAAAAGTGATAAGAAGGGGTGGCTAGGTGGTGCAGTGGATAGAACACTGACCCTGGAGTCAGGAGTACTTGAGTCCAAATCCAGCCCCAGACACTTAATAATTACCTAGCTGAGTGGCCTTGGGCAAGCCACTTAGCCCCATTGCCTTGCAAAAACTAAAAAAAAAAAGTTATAAGAAAGTAACCTGTATTTTCCTAAAATAGGCAATGCAGTAATATCAATGTTAAACAGTTATGCACCAATTGGCATAGCATTTAAATATTTAAAGGAAAAGCTAAGTGAGTTGCAGGAACTTATAGATAGGAAAACCACATTAGTGGGGCCTTCAACCTTACTCTCTAAATTATAAATGTAACTACAAAATAAAGAAGGACTTTAAGAAGGTGAATAATTTTTTAAAAAAAATATAGCTATTATAGACCTCTGGAGAAAATCAAATGGGGTAGAAAGGAATATATTTTCTTGTCTGTGGTCCATGGTACCTACACAAAAATTAACTGTGTATTAGGGCAGAAAGACATTAAATTCTTCCTTTTCAATAATGGTGAAATAAAAATTGCATGAAATAATGGGCTAGGGAAAGATAGAGTAAAAATAATAGGAAACAATTTAATTATAAAGAATGAATAGATAAAACAACAGATCTATAGTCATGAAAATATGCTCAAAATCATTGTGGATTAGTGAAATGAAAATTAAAATGGCTCTAAGATACCACCTTAAACCTATCAGATTTAATTAAAATGGAAAAAAAAGATAACGATCTATGTTGGAGAGGATGTACAAAAACTAATCACTGTTTCCCAGTTGGTAGAATTGTGAACTGATCCAGCTATTCTGTAGAGCAATTTGGAACTGTCCCAGGAACAATAAAACTGAACAAACATTTTGCTCTAACAATGCCACTACTACTAGGTCTACATTCCAAAGAGATCATTAAAAAAAGTACAAAGATATTTATAGAAATTATTTTTGTAGTAGTAAAGAATTGGAAATTAAGGATTGCCCATCAATTAGGGAATAGCTGAACAAGTTATGAGATATGAATATGATGGAGTACTATTGTTCTATTAGAAATCATGAGTGGGCAGACTTCAGAAAAGCCTGGAAAGACTTGCATGAACTGATGCTAAGTGAAGTGAGTAGAACCAGGAGAATATTATACACATTAACAGCAGCATTGTGAAATTATCTATTTTGATGGATGTAGCAATTCGATGATAAAGGACAATTCTGAGAGATCTATTATAGAAAATGTCATCCACATCCAAAGAGGAAGCTATGGATTTTGAATGCAGAGCAAAGTTTACTAGGTTCACTTTATAAAACTTCATATTTTTTCTTTCTTTATCAAAGATTTTTTTCCCTTTAGTTCTAATTCTTCTTTCACAACATGACTAATATAGAAATATATTAAATCCAATTTACATTTACAACTTATATCAGATACATTATTGTCATGGTGACAGGGAAGAGAAGGGAAGGAAAGACTAAAAAAATGTGGAGCTCTAAAACTTTCAATGGATCAATTTTGAAACTCTTTGCATGTAATTTGAAAAAAATGAAAAATTAAAAAATTAATATGATAATCTTAAGAATAAAATTTCAGGTTGAAAAATGTTTAAAAGATCTTGAGTGAAAGCATAGGAAATTCATTTTCTAAGCAAACATTACACCAAAGTTGAAATATTTATTTCCAGAGATAGTGAATTTTGCTTCACAAGGTCTCAGGCACTATTTTTGGAGAATGTTGGTGAGACAACACTTTAATTTAGATTATACAATAAGGCATTTGAAGCATTTTCCAATGTTGTGATTTTTGTGATATTTTAGAGCATTTGTTAAAGAAAATAAGAACAAGTTAGTAAAGATTACCACATCAGTGATATAGTTGAAGTAGGATTTAATTCATAAATATTGAAATTTTGAGAGCTGAAAATAATAATTTAAATGACATTTGGGGCAACTAGTTGGCATAGTGGATAGAGCACTGGCCCTGGAGTCAGCTGTACCTGAGTTCAAATCCAGCCTCAGACACTTAATAATTACCTAGCTGTGTGACCTTGGGCAAGTCACTTAACCCCATTGCCTTGCAAAAAAAATGGACATCTTGGGGTCATAAAGAATATTGAGAAAGATACTTCCTTGTAAATAAGATATCTTACTAAGATAGAACTACTTATACAGTGATGATAATTGATAGGCAAAAGACACATTTACTCAATTGTAATTTCATTTGTTTTCTTTATTAAATGTTATTTTATTTTTCATTTACATGTAAAGATAGCTTTCAAGATTCATCTTTTGAATTTCACAGTTTTCATCTCCCTCCCTTCCCTCACTCCTTGCCATGACAATGAGCATTCTGACATAGGTTATACCAGTTCAAGCATGTCTAACATATTTCCATTTTAATGGAGTTAAAGAAAAATCAAAACTAAAGGGGGGAAGAGAGAAAAGGGAAAAAAATTCAAAACACAAACTTTGTTTTGTTTTTTTTGCAAGTCAATGGAGTTAAGTGATTTGCCCAAGGTCACACAGCTAAGTAAACATTAAGTGTCTGAAACCTGATTTGAATTCACTTCCTCCTTACTCCAGGGCCATTGTTCTATCTACTGTGCCACTGAGCTGAGCCCAGAAAACAAGCTTTTTTTCCCATATTTATTTATTCTCTTTTTGTACAAATAATCTTAAAAGGGTAAAAATAGTATACTTTGCTCTGTACAAAAACTCCATAGTTTTTGTCCTCAGGATATGGATGGCATTTTCCAACATAAGTCCCCTGGAATTGCTTCTGACAACTGAACTGCTGAGATGAGACAAGTCCATCAAAGTTGATTGGAACCCAATATTCTTTTTCTTTAAGTAACAAAGAAAAAGTATTCTTCAATTTGTACTCATACCCCATCAGCTCTTTTCTCTGGGTTTGGAAAGCATTCTTTATTATTTCAGAATTGACCTGGGTCACATCACCACAGAGCAGTGCTAAGTCCTTCATAGCTGATTATTTTACACATTACTGTTCCATTTTTTTTTGGAGGGCAGGGTTGAAAGATAATGGGGTTAAGTAACTTGCCCAAGGTCACACAGTTAGATAATTATTAAATGTTTGAGGTCAAACTTGAAGTCAGGTGCTCCTGACTCCAGGACTGGTGCTCTAACCATTGTGCAACCAAGTTGCCACCGCACTGTTATATTTTATACAATACATTTAAAATTGTATTTGCTCATGTGAGTACTTCTAGGTTTTGCCAAGAGCATCCTGTTCACCATTTCCACCAGCAGAATAACACTCCATTGCAATCACTTACCACAATTTTTTCAGTTATTCCACAACCATCTGGTCATCTTCTCAAATTTCAATTCCCTGTCACCAGAAAAGAGTTGACATCTCTTTATACATATAGGTCGTTTTCCTTCCCATTTTTCATTTCTTCCAGAGTTCTATAATCCTTTGGGCACAATTCCAAATTGCTCTAATAATTGCATTAATATCTTTTTTTCCCATATCACCTTCAATATTTATCATTTTTCTTTTCGGTTCTATTAGTCAATCCAATAGATATAAGGTAGTATCTCAAAATTGTTCTAATTTGCTTTTCTCACATCAGTAGTTAAAAATTATTTTTTTTAAATGGGACTGTATATAGTATTGATAATCTCATCTGAAAACTGTTCATTTCTTTTTTGCTCATTTAACAATTGAAGAATGGCTTAGTTTTTTTATAAATTTGAATTTGTCCTCTAAATTTGAGAAATAAAGCTTTTATCCAATAAGCTTGTGTCAACATTTTTCCCCACAGTTACTATTGACAGTTGACTTTTCCCTCTATCCTATTCCACCATATTCATTAAGTCTATTCTGTCTTTCCTTTCACCCTGCTCCTCCTCAAAATTGCTTGGCTTCTGACTACTGCCTCCCACATTCTGCCCTCCCTTCTACTTCCCCCTCCTCTTTTGCCCATTCTCTTCCCCTTAAACTTTGCTGTAGAGTAAGACAGATTTCTACACCCAACTGAGAAATTATGTTATTCCCTCTCTGAGTTGATTACAATGAGAGTAAGGTTCACTCACTCCCCTTATTTCCCCTACTTTCACCTCACTGCAAAAGCTTTTTGTCTCTTTTATATGAAAGAACTTACACCAGTCTACCTCCTTGTTTCCCTTTCTCTCAGTACATTCCTCTCTCATCCTTTAACTCTATCTTTTTAATATATTATCCCTTCATATTCAACTCCCAACCATCCTTGTCTATCTATGCTCCCTCTAACTGCCTTAATAAAATGAGAAAGTTTGTATGACCTATCAGTATCATCTTCCCATGTAGGAATACAAACAATTCAACATCATTGAGTTCTTATTTCCTTTTTTATGTTTTCTTTATCCTTGAATATGAAATTGAAATCTATGTTCAGCTCTGGTGTTTATATCAGGAAAATTTGGAAGTTCTGAATTATTTTTTTTTAGGTTTTTGTAAGGCAAATGGGGTTACATGGCTTGCCCAAGGCCACACAGCTAGGTAATTATTAAGTGTCTGAGACTGGATTTGAACCCAGGTACTCCTGACTCCAGGGCCAGTGCTTTATCCACTGTGCCACCTAGCCTCCCCCAGAAAGTTCTGAATTTCAATCTATGTCCATCTTTTCCTCTTAATAGGTACGTTCAATTTTAGTTGATTCTTGGTTGTAATCCAAGCTCCTTTGCCTTTTGGAATATAGTATTCAAAGATCTATGATCCTTTAAGAAGTATAGAAGCCATTAAATCCTGTGTGATCCTGACTGTGGTTTCACTGTAATTGAATTATTTCTTTCTGGTTACTTGAAATCTTTCTCCTTGAATTATGACCTCTAAAATTTGGCTATAATATTTCTAGGAGTTTTCATTTGGAGATCTCTTTCAGGAGGTGATCAGTGATTTCTTTCAATTTCTATTTTGTTCTAGAATATCAGGGCTGTTTCCCTTGATAATTTCTTTTTTTCTGTTTTTGATTATGGCTTTCAGGTAGTCTAATAATTTTTAAATTGTCTCTATGAATCTATTTTCCAGGTCAGTTGTCTTTCCATTGAGATATTTCACATTTTATTCTAGTTTTTCATTCTTTTGCTTTGTTTTATTGTTTTTTGACTTCTCACATAGTCATCAACTTCCCTTTGCTCAATTCTATATTTTCAGAACTTATTTTCTTCACTGGGCTTTTGTACCTCCTTTTCAGTTTGGTCAATTTTGCCTTTTAATGCCTTCTCTTCTCTCATCGAGCTTTTGTCTCTCTTTTTCAATTTGTCACAGCCATGCTATAAGATGTTATTTTCTTCAATTTTTTTTCTTACTTGTTCTTTATGATTTTCCCACATCAGTGCCATTTCTATTTATAGTTTTTCCTCTATTTCTTTTACTTGATTCTCAAAATCCTTTTTTGATCTTTTTCTTGGCCTGAAAATAATGCCTATTTTTCTTGGAGGCATTACATAAAGGAGCTTTGACTTTGTTATCTTCTTCTGAGTGTGTTTTTATCTTCCCTCTCAACATATAATTTACTATGGTCAGATATTTTCTCTCTTGTCTGCTCATTTCATTAGGCTGTTACTGGCTTGAACCCTTTGGTAAGGTTGGACACTCCTACAGAGAGGAATAAGGGGAAGAGGAATGCTCTGTCCTAGGATTTTGAACTTTTTTTTTGCAACTATTTTTGGAGATATTTTTACCTCTCTGCAAGTTTTCAGGTCTTTGAAGATGGTATGACCTAGGGTGAGGTCATTCAGAGGTCTATAATTGAATGAAGCCTCCCTCAAGGTTTAAATGAGTCTTTTTCAGCAGCAGTTGCAAGGTTTCCACTATCCAAGGTCAGGTGATAACAAAGATTATACAGCATTGTGCTGATGGAACTCATATATGGAAGGATACAGAATTATCTCTCTGATAGCTTAAAACTGGATCTGAATAATTATGCAAATAGGGCTTGAAATGCTTTGTCTCAATTACCTAGATACTGTGGAAAGATTGTCAGCCCAGATATCTAGCCAACAGGAAAATGGTACTACCTGAGATAAAAGGGGGCTTGCATGCCTCCATACTTTGCTCTCCTCCTAGAGCTGTAACTCATGTTCTAGAAGTTATGCCCTCTTCTTGAAGAGCAAATAAACTCCTTTTTGTTATCTGGTCTAGAACTTGTGATTATTCTGTTTAAGGAGAACCAGTGCTGTAACACATGATTCTGATCCCTTATTAAAGACAAAGACATCTTTTTCTTTGACTATTCAAAGTCTTATATTGCATTGTTTTTGTTCAATTGAATTGAATTGAGTATCAAATGTCTTGCAAAGATATTTGCTAGATACTTTTTAGACCATTCTCCATAAAGAAAATAAAAATTGAGGTGGAACTAAGATGGTAAAGGTAGAGACTCATGGAAGTTCTTTCCCAAACCATTCCAAATACTTTCAAGTAATGACTCTCACCAAATTCTAGAGTGATAGAACCCATAAAAAAGATGGAATGAAGCAAATTTTCAGTCCAAGATAACTTGGAAGTTTGGCCAGGAGAAAAAGTGAATGCAACACATTCAGTGCTTGCTCCTGAAATAAAGGAAATGTTGAGAAATGTGTTTGATAATTAATTTGTTCCCTCAATACTGATCTTGTTCCTTACATTAATACTCTCCCCACCCCATCCCATTGTCCAAGCTATAGAGATGAGATCAATGGAATTTTTAGTAAAGTACCTGGCTCTTCTTTAGAAAGTTCTTGGGAAATTCTTGCCCCCAGGGACAGGACAAGCCCTAAAAACAAAACAATGGATCTCTGCCCTTGTCTAAAAGGATTAAGTCTTTGAACTTCTTCCCTTCATCTACATATCTCTAATTGCTTCATTGCTGCTATCTGACTTACTGCCATCATCTAATAGTAATGTTTCTACCCTTTTAAAAACCCACTTGTCTTCCAAACTCTTGGATGTATCATTTCTCAAATAACTCTTCTTCCCCTAAAGCCCTCCTTACAGCTTATACCCTGATGGCTTCTCTTGCTTTGGGAGGTCAGCCTGTTCTGGGTAAGCATGATCTCAAACCACTTTACCTTACTTTATTGCTTATCCATGAAGACTTTTCTTCCTTTGGGAAGCAAGATCCCTCTTAGAAACCATTATTCCCCAAAATGAACTTTCCTGCCCATATATCTTTCCTTATTATTTATTGGATCATGGTGGCCACTGTTCCAGTTGCTGTTATTATTGCTATTGTTAATATTTCTTTTCCTTAGATTCTGATAACAACAGTAATACCTAGATAAGTTTTTTTAAATCTAAATTCTTCTGGATCAGAGTCAGTCTTGTAATGGAATTCTTTCCCATTTGCTCAGATCCTTGAAACTTTTAACTGGACACATTTTCTGGCAACACTCACACTCTGATCTGTGGGCAACTACAAGCATTCCCTTTTGCCCTGGAACTGTGAAGAGGGCTTTTCCTCCACTATGGCATCAAAGTCTGTTGTTACTCCTTCTCTTCTTCCTGGGACTGTGACCTGTAACTGAGACTCATTTTAGACAAAGCAATAGCATCCCCCAAAGAGATCTCTTTAACTACCTTCAGACTCTCTTACCATCTATGAATGAGAGTTGCTGAAGTAGCTACCACTCCTCATTCAATGAACCCCAAAGACTACTCCTGGTCTGCTGGGGTCAGGTGCCTTGCTGAGACCTATGCTGGATTGTGTTCCACTATCACTCTGGTGTGACAGACTTTTCCTGTTGAACTTTTAAGTTGTTCTTGGCAGTCTCTGAGTTGATAGGTAAGGAAACTGCCACCACTTCCATTGACTCAATCGCTTTGCTTCCTGTTCAGATTGCTGAGACTGCTCCAAACTGGCAGAGCCAGTGCTTCACTCAGCTCTTCTCTCACCAGGGTGAAACAGATCTGTCCTAGCCAATCTTTGAAGTTGACTTGGACTGGAAAATTGTTTCATTCCATCTTTTTGTGAGTTCTGGCATACTAGAATTTATTTAGAGTCATAATTTAGGGATATTTGGAATGGTTTGGGGAAGAGCTTGAGTGAGTTCCTGCCTATTCTCCATGTTGGCTATTTTCTTCATGAAGAAGAATTGTCTAAAAAATTTCTAGCAAAAATTTTTTCTCAGTTCAATTCAATTTAACAAATATAATGTGGTAGGCATTGTATAAGAACTTTGGTATTCAATGGCAAAATAAAAAGTCCGTGTCCTTAATAAGCCAAACATATAAGTAGATGCCATTCATACACACATACATGTAAATTTATTGATTTGGGAGAGAAAGAGAATTAATAAAATTGGGAAGAGTAGGAACGGTCCTTAGAATTTGAGTTGTCTTCATATAGTTTCCAAAAGGCAGAGAAATGAGGAATGAAAACAATAAGTTTGGAATGTTGAATATGTGTTTATGTGGAGTATGTATGCTCTATGTGTGGAAGTATGTAAATGTGTGGTTTGACATAAAATCAGTCTAGAAATAATGGTTTGATGTAAATGGTTTCAAACTTCAAGCAGAAGAGACAATCTAATATAGTTACCCAACTAATAAGAGAAACATTTAGCAGATATATAAATGATTGATTAAAGAGGGTGAAAAGGAATCAGAGTCAAATTGGAGGTTATTGCAATCATTTAGATAAGATTTTGTGGCAAAAGCTAGGCAGAGACCTACATCTCATACATCCCTATACCAAAAATAAGCTCAACATGGGTACACAATTTAGAAATAAGGTGTGACATCATAGATGATTAAATAGATCAAGAAATTATCAGATCTACGGAAAAGGGAGGAATTTATGATCAAGCAAGAAATAGAGTATATTTTAAACTGCAAAAGGAATGATTTTGATCATATTAAATTAAAAATATTTTTGCACAGATAAAATCAATGCTGCCAAAATTAGAAGGAAAGCAGAAAGCTGGGAAACAATCTTCACAGTTAGGGGTTCTGATAAAGGTCTCATTGTTAAAATATATATAGAGAGAATTGCATCAAATTTATAAGGAGACAAGTCATTCTCCATTTGAATAATGGTCAAAGGATAAAAATAGACAGTTTTCAAATGAAGAAATTAAAGCTATATATAATCATATGAAAAATACTGCAAATCATTATTGATTATAGAAATGCAAATTAAACAACTCTGAGGTATCATTTCTCACCTATCAGATTAGCTAAGATGACAAAAAGGGTAAATGATTAATGTTGGAAAGGTTGTGGGAGGATTGGGATACTGATGCATTGCCAGTGGAGTTGTGAATGGATCCAACTTTTCTGGAGAGCAACATGGATCTATGCCCAAAGAGCAATAATCATACCTTTTGACTCAGGAATTCCAACATGTGGGACCTTTCCCAATTTTTATGATTTTTTTTCTGTATATAGACCTGGCAATAGAATTGCCGCATCATAAAGTGTGAACAGTTTTATTGTTCTTTGGGCATGCTTGCATATTGCTCTCCAGAATGGAGAGTTCATAACTCCATCAGCAATGCATTAAAGTCCCGATACTCCCACAACCTCTCCCATTATTCCCTTTTCATCATCTTAGCCAATCAGATAGGTGTGAAATGATACCTCATAGTTATTT
The DNA here is from genome assembly GCF_037893015.1 of Macrotis lagotis. Taxonomy (NCBI): domain Eukaryota; kingdom Metazoa; phylum Chordata; class Mammalia; order Peramelemorphia; family Peramelidae; genus Macrotis; species Macrotis lagotis. The sequence continues at coordinate 573,528,300 of NC_133666.1, forward strand.
TAATTTGTATTTCTCTAATCAATAATGATTTGGAGCATTTTTTCATGTGATTATATATAGCTTTAATTTCTTCATTTGAAAACTGTCTATTCATATCCTTTGACCAATTATCAATTGGGGAATACTTGTAATCTTATAAATTTGATACAATTCTCTATATATTTAGAAATGAAACCCTATCAGAACTCCTACTTTGAAGACTGTTTCCCAGCTTTCTTCTCTTTGATTTTTTAAATTTCATCATAACCTGAGGGCCTTCTTTGTGAGTTTTTTAATTCCTTTCTCCCATCTATCTATATCTAATTCAAGTACTGGCTTCCTTACTCTTCCTCATGTAAGACATTATTTTCTTAGAGATAGCATTTTCACTAGCTGTTCTCCATGCCTGGAATTCTCTCTCTTCTCATCATTGTTTCATGGCTTCCTGGCTTTTGACAAGTGGCAGCTAAAACTCCCAAATTTTGCAGTAATCATTTCTATTAATGCTAGATTTTTCTTTAAATAATCTCCAATTTCTTGTCATTAACTTATTTGGAAATAATTATTTGTATGTTGCCTCTCCCTCTATATTGTGAGCTCTTTAAGAGGAGGAACTGAATTCACTTTTCTATGTATCCCCTATACTTTAGGAAAAGGGCTAGCAAATATTAGAAACTTAAATTCTCATTGATTTGACCTAGTGTCCTTCAAAGAAAAATAAGTAACTAAAATGTAATATAAGATCTATTTCTATCTCTCTATACATGTGTAGAAGCATATATATATGCAAACACAAATATACTCATGTACATATACAAGAGTTATTGTCTTTAGACTGACCAATACAGTAAACAGAGATTTTAGTCATTTGGGTTAGGTACAGAAGTTGTGTCCAGAGATATGCATAGTGACTTAGGAATTAGCAAATTTTCAATGTCTTTGGTGGAAATTTTATTATATTTTTATCTGATCCTTTTTGTGCTTTATTAGTTTCCATTGGTCCTGCCCAACTTCAGGCCTCTCTTTTTTTTTATTTGTTTGCCTTTTAACTTCAGAGCATTAAACATTTTACATATAAGTTTTACTCACAGGGGTTAGATTTATCAGAGGAAAGTAATTAAGTGTAATCTAAGAACACACATATAATATGAGGGTTTCAATGCAGTTCTAGTAACTTTTAGCATATATTATGCTTGAAATAGTGAAAGTGTACATGGATGATCTTGAAAATCCTGGGTAGTAGTGGTAGTTGAGGAATGCTTGGGGAGATAATGAATCCCCCACTTAATTTACATATTAAAGAGATACAGGGAGTACTAGAATCTATCTTTCTTCAATGGAATATTTTTAAAACTTGGCATATTAGATAGTTGTATGAAAAAACAAAACATCAATGTACAAGGAAGAGCTTTGTTCATATGATAAGAGAAAAAAGGCAATTAATAGGTCATATATATCCACATATATCTTGAAGAAAAAGTCAAGTAATCTTAAGAAAAACCCCTAATACAAAGAAGAAACCATATGCATAATCATAGAAGCACATAAATCTAAAAATTAGCTGAAAACTCAAAAGAAGTTCCCTCTTGACGACTTGGAACTGGATTCATATCTGAAACAGAATTCATCATCTCTCCCTTTATATATTCCCCTCTTCCAAAATATCCTATTACTGAAATCATATCAGCATATTTCTCTACAATTACCTGGGTACAGGTCCTTACTACTCATACATCAACTATTTCAGGCGTTTTCTGGTTTGACTCTCCATTTCGTTTCTTTTCTGTCTACAATCATTTTATGTTTATCTCTCTAAATGCTTTTTTCCTATAGTGTAGATCTTTCCATGTCACTCCCCTACTGGATATAATCTTGGGGTTCCCTATTATCTCTATGATCAAATATAATGCTCTCTGGCATTTAAGGCCTTCAGCTTTTGGTTCCTTCTCACCTTTCCTGTCTTCTTATACTTCATTCCACTCTCTCTCTCTCTCTATATATATATATACTATGGACTAGTGACACTGGTCTTCTTGCTATTTCCTCCATGTACATGTGTCGGGGGTCGGCCCTGACCGCCTGGGTGGATAGGACCTCCCCGGGAGTGAGGTCAGACCAACCCAGAGAAGACACGGCTCCTTAAGGGGAGCAGTGGCTTCGCCTGGTTGGCCTGTGTCGCTTGCTCCAATCGGGTGGTAGGTTCTGCCCTCGGGGCGGATTGGGGTGGCAGCCCGGAAATAACTCCCTATATTAACCAGCGCTCTGAGCTATTCGGGGGATCCCTCTGCACCTAATAAAACATATGCCTCCTGAAGACGTGTCTGCCTGAGTCCCTCCTCGATGATCCCCGGGGGAGGGAAAAACCGGGGACGCTCGATGCAGTGCCCACTGAGGAGCTCACTCGGGGGTCCGGGGAAGAAGACCCCGGACAGAACTGGCCCCCGAACAGGGACACCCGAAGACCCCACCGAGTGAGGTAAGCCTGTTTAAGTAAAAACAGAAGAGGCAGACACCCTAGGTCCACGGGACACCTAGAGGGAGTAAACATGGGCAAAGGAATGTCTAAGCATTTACAGCCAGAGGATTCAGGAGTATTAGCATGTCAAGTACATGCACTAGTAAAGACTCATGGCATAAGAGTCCGTATAAAAGACTGTAGGGATTGGGTGGAAAAAATATTGGTTGTCTCCCCTTGGGTCTCCCACACCGGCATTGACCCTCAGACATGGAGAGTGGTAGGAACTCAAATGGCCTCTTATAACACAGAAAAACCTGGATTTCTATCGGACACGGACTTTGTGATTTACTCCGTGGTGGCCGCGGCTCTTGACCCGCAGCCCCCACTGGGAGCCGTGCCCGGAGAAACACAAACAGGGCCCTCGTTACTAGGGGAACCTGAATGGCCCCCGCCCCCAGATGAGGGGCTTGACGACCTGAGGGAACCAGCCCCCAAATACCCTTGGGAGGAATTGGCTGCCGTGAGTCGGCTGCCTGCCCGGGTAAAAAGTGAAAGTAAGATAGTGAAACAAACGAATATACACACAGAGAAGCAAGGGATATGCAGACCGAGTGCAGATGGCTGGAGACATGCACTGATGACAGGAAAGGAAGGGTCTGGGGCGACCGTCCCCAGCCAGACACCCCGCCGGACTCGATTACAGCAGGCCATTCATAAGGCTTTGGAGGATGGGGAGGAAGTAGAGGAAGAAGACCTAGACTATCTTACTTCCTCAGCAGCTGCTTACCCAGTATTTGTGCAAAGAGAAAACGGCCAACAGGTTAGAGTTCGCCGCCCAATACCGTACAAATTTATCAAAGATCTCAGAGAGGCAGTCCATAATTATGGGCCAGGATCTGCCTATGTAAAATGGCTCATAAGTTCTAACATCCAGACCGCCGCCTGGCTCCCCACAGATTGGGACGAAACTTTACAGGCGGTGTTGGAGTCATCTCATTACACCGCCTGGGCTGCCTACTGGCGGAGAGAGGCCAGGCTACAGGCTGAGATCATAGACCCAAATAACTCTGACTTAATCACTAATCAACTCACTGGAGGTGGCCAGTTTAACACTGTGGACGCTCAATTACAACTTTCTGAATCCATTGTCAGGGCAGTGCAGATAGCAGGACTAAACGCCTTGAACAAATTGGCTCGAGCAGCTGCCACCCCCTTACAACAATTGAAACAAAGGACTAGGGAGTCTGCTGTAGATTTTATCAGCAGAGTGCAGACCACTGTGGAAGGGAAATTCGGGACAGGAAATGCAGCACAACCATTAATCATTCAGTTGATAAAGGGAGGACTAACTCATTCAAAGGGCTTGCTAGCTACTCTGCCTGCTGACCCCTCCTTAGAGGAGATAATTGATAAAGCCCTAGATGAGGAACCTCCCCCGGACCCTCTCCAAACCTCTATTAACCTCCTCGCTAATGCTTTACAAACCACAAACTTAGTGCCTAGATCAAAGGGTAAAGGAAATTGTTTCCGCTGCGGAAAGACCGGTCACTTTCAAGCTGAGTGCCGTAATTCCCAGAAGAGTGCAATGAAGTGCTTTGTCTGTGGTAAACCTGGTCATATAGCAAAGCATTGTAGGCAGAAAAACAAGAACCAGAAGTATAGCGATGGTGGGCCGCAGGGAAACGGGAAGAGGGGTCGAGAAACCGAGGGCCCGACCCCAGGGCTGATCTGCTAAATCCCTCGGTTACTATTCCCCTCTCAGAGAGCACAGAATTGAGCCCATGGACTACGACTACTGTTAAAGCCTCCCCTAGGGACTTCCACCGTTTAGTGATTGGAACTGCTCTCGCTCCCCAGGTCATTGTCCACACACAGCTCCTAAGCCCAGGCCAGACTTCTATAACTGTTACAAATCCCCATCATTACCCAATAGAGCTAAAAGGCGGTGAGCCTGTTGCTCTTGCTATTTCCCTCCCCTGGATAGATAAGGATTGGAGAGAACGTACCCATGAGGACACATGGCAATGTTTTTGACTATGTATCTCCATTGGTTTTTACCTATTTCTGCAATGTTCTTCCTCTTCAGTAGTAAAGAAAAAAAATACATGGCAATGTTTTTGACTATGTATCTCCATTGGTTTTTACCTATTTCTGCAATGTTCTTCCTCTTCAGTAGTAAAGAAAAAAAATAAGTTCCTACTATATATATCATGCACTGTACTTGTTATCTCTATCTCTTGGATTCCATGCTTTCTTTTAAGACAGTTCAAAGGATGCTTTCTGCAGGAGGTATTTCTTAGTTGCCTCACTGTTAAGGATCCTTCTGAAATTACCTTCCATTCACACTGTATATAAAGTTATTTGTATGTTATTTGTCCCATTATAATGTGAACGCTTTGGGATCAGAGACAATTTTACTTCATTTTTTTTTTGTATCCCAGACACTTAGAAACTGATTTCCTAACACAGAGAAATAAAATCAATTTCTGTTCATTGACTGAGTGACATTAGTTTCATACCCTCATTTTGTAAATAAGGTAGTTGATATCTTGTAAAATGGCAAACTACTCAATTAATTTTGTCAAGAAAATCCCAACTGTAGTGACTAGAAATGGAATATGACTGAAACAAGTGAACAACAACAAAATTGTGATCCAATCAAGTCCAACAATTTGTTCAAAGTGACCTAGGTATTTATTTGCAGAACCAGGAATCAAACTTAATTCAAAATTAAGTTCTCCAAGTTCAACAATATTTCGAATTTCCCATGTTGACTCTTTAAATTCAGGGAAATACTAAATGAGAAATTTTATTTGAAAGGTTAGTGAGATCATAAGTCTATCAAAGTAAAACTGAAAAGATTCTTGCTTATTGGAAAAATCATCATAGCACTTAAAACTTAAGGGAATTTTAGAAAATCCTACTACCTCATTTTATATATATGAGGTATTGAAATATTATTTGACTAGTCAAATATTATGCATTGGGTTTTGTTCATCTTGTAGTGCAACTTGTAAATTTTATTTCAAACATCTTTTTATGATGTTGAAATAATTTATCTTCACCTATGTTATGACAAGGATAGACTCAGTTATCCCTAAAGCTTCTTTTACCTCTAGGACTATGGGTCTATTAGTAAATGAATGACAAATTTAGGATCAAATAAGAGTGTTTTGTAAATTCACAATCTCTAAATGCATGCTCATCTATTCTAAAATAGAGCCAACAGGTTTGAATGTTTCCATTGTATATAAAATTTGTATTATGCTTTTGTTCTTATTTCCATTAACACAAAATTCACCTTGGAGGTTATTTGTCTCTGTCATGGTCAGAGAGGGATGGGGTTTCTGTTGTTGCTTAGAGAATCATAGGAATCACATGGAGACATCTATTCCAACTTGTACATGAACAATAATTCCCTTGGTAATTGGAATGTCCTTAAATTGCTCCAGTGAAGGAAATCAACCTTAGAAAAGTCATTAATTTTTCTGCAACTTACTTTCCTCTTTTCTAAATGAGAAGGCTATACTTTATGGCTTCTCCTTTCTCTTTCACTATACTGTCAATGATCCTATAACCTTCAAGGCAGTCAATTCCAATTCCACCTTATGAAAGATCTAATTATTAGCAAGTTTTTCTTTATCCCAAATCTAAATTTATCTCTTTACAATTTCAGTACATTGTTCATAAATCTTCTCTATGAAGTCAAATAGAACAAGTGGAAGCACACTCACATGATAATACTTTAGACATTTGCAGACAGTTATTATGACTTACTCCCATCAATCCCAATCTGAATTTCTTCCTTTCTTCAGGCTAAATTATTTCTAGTTCCTTCAGCTGATCTTTTATGTTATGTTTTTAAGCCTCTACATTTTTTAAACCTACAATTCTTTACTAGAGGTATCTCCAAAGTCCTCAACAGCATTATCAAAGTTAAAGAAATAGTCCTGGATTTCTGGGAGCTAAAGAACCTACTTTAAATGATAGAAGTATTTCAATAGCAGCAAGAGCGTGATGGAACAACAATTTCTCCCTCTAACTTTAGATCAGATTTTGCTGTCACATAGGGAAGGGACCAAGGACTGAGACAATAAGAAATAATCAAGACACCAACCAACCAATACTCTTGGCTAAAGTATTCATAATGTATTTTTTTAATGTATGTATAAGCTGCCTCAGGATAGAGATAATTGAAATTGTCAATTAGTATCTCTACTTGGATCAGCTCCCCACAACTTAGATGTTCCTGTCTAACAAAACCAACAATTCCAATAGAGAAGTTAACATGCAAAGAACTGTGTATCTGCAAGACTTACACTGTGTTAAATATGAAGCAATCTCACATAAAGCATTCTTTTATTGTAAACCCAGTATCTTTTGACTTGTTTCCATAATTAAAAGTATTTTATATTAAAAGTAAAGTTCACTAATATCTCCAAGATTCTTTTTATACCCATAGAGTTGTTTTCTAACCATTATCTATCCCTACTGCATCTTATATTTTAAAAAAAATTATAGATTTTGTATTCAAGTGCAAAACATTACAATTATCCCAAAATTTTTTCTTATTCAATCTAGGTAATTATTAAGTGTCTGAGACTGGATTTGAACCCAGGTATTCCTGACTCCAAGGCCGGTGTGTTATCCACTACGCCACCTAGCCGCCCCTTTATTCAATTTCTTAACTAATGTATTAACCTGTCAAAAAATTTTTAAAATTTGGATCCTCTAGGAAAACTATATTTGACCAGCTGTAGACTATATTAAGCCTATTCAGAGGAAGGAAAACAAAACAAAACAAAAGACACACACACACACACACACACACACACACACACACACACACACACCAGCCCTTCAGAAACTGATGAACACTTTATAAAAATTATCTCTTATGTATCTCTTTCCCTTAATCCTAATTCCTCATACTGAAAATAACAATCTGTAAACATGTTTATCAAAATATATAGGTACAATGGTAACCTGACTGCTGCTGTGGGGAGTGGGGGAGTGGGAAGGGATGGTGGAAGGAAATTTTGTAACTTGAAAATTTGCATATGCAAATGAATGAAGAGAAGGAAAGAAAAAGAAAGAAAAGAAAGAAAAAAATAAAAAAATTGGATCTTATGTATTAATTTTCTCTCCTGTTCTTCTGTCCTCTGTACATTTGATAAACATTTCAAGTGTCTGAGGCTGGATTCGAACTCCTGTCCTCCTGACTCCTTCTACTACACCACCAACTGCCCTAGAAGTCTACTTAGCACCATGACTTTGAAAAAATTATGGACTCTTTTTGAACTTGGTCATTTTTTTAACTTCATATCAGAGAAAGTAACAATTAATCAATTAGCCAGAATTTTTTTAAATGCTGACCATGAATTATTCACAGTGCTCTATACTGAAGATTTATAGCAATATGAAATACAATCCTCAAGAAACTGGAGTTTTATAGTGGAAATAATATAAACATGAATAAAAAATATTTTTGATGGGTCTGTTAGCAGCTGGGAAGATCAGGAAAGACCTTTTGTAGAAGGTAATATGTGAACTTTGCTTTACAGGATGCTAGAGATTCTTAGAGATGGATGTGAGGTAAAATGTATTTGTTGAGGATTTTCATCTCTTTGTGGAGTTCCTGTTGCTACTGCAGGAAAGCATGTAATATTTTGACTTTCAGAACATTTTGCTAGGCCAATTCTTTTCAGACTTGTATTCACATTCAAGTCAAGTACTGATTATTTTTTTCCTTTCCTATAAAATTTTAGCTTCTAGATTGACATGTTCACAGCTCTTCACAGAGCCTAGGGCAGTGGTCACATTTTAAGTACATCATAGAAAAAGACTCGGCAACCGGGAGTGCTGACTGACAAACTTTAAGGAATAGCCTCCAGAGAATTGGAACTATGACACCATATTTCGAGTTGGAACATAATGTACAGTATGAATAATTTGAAAAAAATGGTGCATCATCATTTTAATTGGGTAAAAATAAGAGAAAGGATCATGGAGGAAAATAAAGATTTGGATGTAGGATGCTTATAGCGTTAAAATTAACTTCATAGAATTATAGAATGTGAGAGCTGTAAGACCAGAAAGGTGATATAACACACCTCCAGTGACTAAGTTATATTTCTTACTTAATATAGCAAATATTTAGCCTTAAATCTTCTTAACTTACATCATTTCAGCAACACTACATTTACTATGAATCAGATGGGATATGAAGGATGCTTAAAAACCCTGCCCTAATTTTCCTTTAGCATGCTAATTGCCTTTGTAAGTATACCTACAATATGTCAAACCCAGCTCTAGTGCTACTGACAGAAAGAAAAAAAGAGTTTCTTATCTTTACATATTTAACTTAGGTAGATGACATATGTATATGTATATCTATATATCTATATCTTTATCTATCTATATAATCTGTATCTGTGTATGCTATCTATACAAAAATAATAATAGCTAGCATTTATATGCATTTTAAGGTTTTTCAAAGTGCCTTACAAATATTATCTTATTTTATTCTCAAGTCAGCACTGGAAGAGAGGTGCTATTTTTATTCCTTTTTCTAGAGATGTGGAAAGTGAGGAAGAAAGAATTGTACCTAGGATAACACAACTAGTGTCTGGAGCCAGATTTAAACTCATTTTCCTGAATCCAGATGTAGCCCTCCACCCACTGAACCGCCTTCTTGATTCTACAATGAATACAGGAGAGTTTTTGTCTGAACCATCCTATTAATGTTTTATTATTAGTGTTCTGCTATCATCTAATATCCCATGAACACTTTAACAAGAATTATTTATCAGGTTACCTAACTCTCTTCTAATAATTTCAAGCAGGGTGCTATGGGAATGGGACTTACTTCAAATTTCTAGGAGCCATCTTTTTCAAAGTATGTGTATTTCCCATATAGAAATTCTTCACACCTCTTCAGTACTCCCTAACGCTGTATTCTTCCCTCCTTTCACATGGAGTGACTGTAAGGTGGACATTGAAGGGTTCCTCACAAATCTTCCATATAGGAAGTTGGCTAACTGGGGTAATCTCATCCTTTCTTACTAAAGCAAAGGATGGTCTTTTGCCTTTCTTTCCTATCGTCAGTGTTAAAACTGTGGTTGACAAATAGTAGGGTCTTGATATGTGTTTATCAACTGACTGTTCAAGAAATATTGCACTACTCTTATCTAATTAGTTATTACATTGATCAAAGTTCCTAAATATTTCAAAATTATTTGTCTTTATGATACTTTTGTCACTATGTAAACTGTTCTTGTGACTCTGCATATTTCACTTCGTGTAAGGTCAAACAAATCTCAGATTTCTCTGACACTATCCCTTTAATTATTTTTTACAGCATAATAGTACTACATCACATTTTTGTTTCATTTTTTTTTTGTTCTGCCATTTCCCATTTGGTAGATATCTTCTTAAATTTTCAAATCTGTGCCATTGTAAAAAGAGTTATATATTGCTTAGGACTAAACTCTCCCTAATTGTTTCTATCCTTTTGCTATCCCTCTCTCCTTTCTAATTTTGTCTTCCCTGTTTTCCTATTGAGTGAAATTTATTTCTGCATTCAACTGTTGGTTTTTATGTTCCCATACTTCAATTAGCTCAGATGACAATGAGGTTTGACACTCTTTCTCTCCACTTCTCTGCTTGCCCTTATTATACTTCTAATTTGATTTCTTCACCATGTGAGAATATTTTTTCCATCCTTTCTTTCCCTTCACCAACCTAGTGTATTTTTCTTTAACTCTGTTCAATGTAGACTGTCAACACATAAAAGAATCACTCATTGGGCACAGCTAGCTGGCAGAGTGCATAGAGCACTGGCTCTGGAGTCAGGAGGACCTGATTTCAAATCTGGTCTCAGGCATTTAATAATTACCTGGCTGTGTGATCTTGGGCAAGTCACTTATTCTCATTGCCTTTCAAAACAAAAAACAAAAAAAAAGTATCACTCACAGACTTTCTGTCTAATTTAACTTTTTCAATGATTCTGATGAAGATAGCATTCTGTAGGGACACATATATCATCTTCCTGTAATAGAAATGAAAGTTTATTCTCATTTATTGATTTAACTTATATTTACCTTTTAAAGTTTTTCTTAATTATTGTTTATACACTTCCAGGTTTTTCTGTTCTGTTGTGTTTTTTAAGTATTTTTTGCAAGGCAATGGGGTTAAATGACTTGCCCAAGGACACACAAGTAAGTATTAAGTGCCTGAGGCCAAATATGAAATCAGGTCCTCCTGACTCCAGGGCCAGTGCTTTATCTATTATGCCACCTAGCTTCCCCAGTTTTTTCTTTTAAAAATATTTTTAAAATTATATTTAATGAGTTTTTATTTTAAATATAAATACAAAATGAGAAAAAACACATTGTCATGTACCCCTAAGAATATGAGAGAATTCAAAATATAAATCAATAAATTTCCATTTCAAGAAAGTCTATAATAAACAATACATATTGTATACAAAATTGTCCAACTTTGCTTTCTTGTAGGTTTTCTTTTGTTCTCTGTTGTATATTTTGCATTTCCCCCTCCCCCCTAAAGGTTACAATGAAGTATGGATATAAACATATATGCATAAATATATACACATTCATACATGCAATATACATACATATATACACTATATACATGCACATTCATACACATTATATGTACATACATATATATACACATGCATAATGATCAATGCATAGTGCTATACATATATATTCTTATATAACTATGACTAATGCATATATACATAGTCATAGACATATATAAGACTGCATTATGCTTATTTCCATTTATTGTGTTCCTCTGAAGGCAGATATCATCTTCCTTCATCTGTTCAAAACTTTCTATATTTTTGAAAATCCACCAGCTCATAATTTTTCTCTATCACAGCAGTATTTCTACTTTATACTATCTAGTTATTTTAAATAATCTAAAACAATATTGATGAAAATTCCTCTTGTGTACTTTCTACATTTTTATCTTTGGATTAAATCTATTTTAGCATTCATGATGATTACTAGTCTCTTGATTTTTTTTTTTTACATAAAAATTCTACTCCTGATCTTTATTTATGTTTGTGTGTGTCTCTCATTTTTATTACTTTGCCTGAAGGCAATAAACCCTCCCTACTCCTCTGCTTTACTTCTATCCACTACCTTGCTCTCCTATTCCTTGACCTATTTCCCTCTAAGAATACTTCTCTTAGACACCCTTATATATCCCTCCATTCCAGTTAAACTACATAACCTTCTATATCCCTCCTTAATCCATTTCCTCATTCCTTTCTTCATTCCTTTCCATTTTCCCTTATTTTCTTAGTTCTTCCTGAATTTATAAGATTTTCATATATACACACACAGGTAAATCATACACAGACACACACACACAAACACACACATATATACCCATAAATGTAGTGGAGGAAATATTGGATAGAAAAAAAAATGTTCTATAAGTAATCTGTTCTGAACTGGCCTTGCTTTAAGCACTGACAACTATCACATTGCTCAAGGTTATTGACCCCCCCCCCCCATTTAAGATCTCACTCCCATTCCATTGACCCAGCTATCAAGGTGAGTTCAAAAAACTTTAAGTAAAGTATATTGCTCCTCCCTGGCAAAGATTCGATAAATTCCTGCCCCTAGGAATACAACTAACCCTTTATCTACATATCCTTAATTCTCACATCTTTGCTGTTTGAGCTATAGCTTTCACATCGATATCCCTAATTATCTCATTTCTGCAGTCTGGGTTAATTACCTCATCTTTCTGCCCCTTTAAAAGCTCATCCTCTCCTCAGTTGAGTCAAAATCTTCCTTTGAGAAACCAGCCCACTCTTGGGGAATGTGATCTTACTCCTATCCCCTTTCTTAATACCTATACTCTGATCCTGTCTCCTCCTTCTACTGCTGCTGCTGCGAATCCCCTATTCTCTCTCTCCCTTAGCTTCTACTTACCACAGTTATATCTGAACAAATCTTTTATGCCCATAAATTTTTCTGTGTCAGTCAATCTTTTAAGTTTTTTAACTCATATTTGCTCAAACCCTTGAAACCTTTAGTTGACCACATTTTTCCAGATGCATATAAATATATATACACATACATATAAAAAATACACATAAATGTATATATATATATATACAAATATATGCATACATATACATGTATATATGTGTATATATGTGAGAGAGAATTACATTCATAGTGGCACTTCAATATTCATCAACTTCATAACTCATCAAATCCTTTACTTGTTTCATTTTGTTAAAAAAAACCTTAAGATTCCTCTCACTTGATAGAGTTTATTTGTGTCATTACAACAAACCACAAGGGACAATATTTGCTTGCCCCTCACTCAGAGCCCATCTTCAGATGAAAGAGAGGTCTATCCTTAATCACAGGATAGCTCATGAACAGTGCAGAACCCCAGGATAAATCCACTTCTTCACTGATTGGGCCTTGATTGGTTCAGAATGAATGCAAATACCAATTGTTTCTGTTTATACAGAAACTCTGAGGGTTTCCCCTCTCAGACTGATTTTTTTTTTAATATGAAAAGGCTATTCTTTACTTCATTTCTTACTTTCCTACCTTGATCATTGAGAATCACTAAGGGTCTAGTCCTCCCAATTAAATATTTTGGGGGGGGAGTTAAGCAAAAGTGGCTATTCAACATCTTTGCCTCATCTCTCTCACCTAGCCTTAATCATTGTAGGAGTCATAATCAAATTGTGACCTGGGGAAAAATCATAGCTTTAAAAGGTCAAGATTTCCACCTTGGTCATTCAAGACCATCTCCAGTTATCCTGATGCATATCTAGAGGAGAAAGTAAAGGTCCCTAGCACCTCCTTACTTAAATCCAATTCAGTTGTATGTCATAGCATTGATTCAGGGAGTTATGGCTGTAGCAGATATTGTGATTAGAAAAACATTTTATGGAAGGAAAAATATCATTTGTACTTATCTGGGGATCTCTGTTGTTCAAAGTGACTCCATTCCAGATGGGAGTGGCCTCAGATTGTTCAACTTCCTTCAGGCTTCCAGTTTCCAGCTACCTGACATTGGCTACTGATGGTGTGAGAGGAAATGACATATTGGACTTAGAAGTCATGAACCTTGGGACAGGAAGGACCAGTGCCTAGCTTGCTTTTTGGAGAACATCTGGAATCAAGTGCTAGACCACTCCCCAAGTGCCACCCTTGTCCAACAAACTATAAAAGTGCATTTAAGTCCAGAAGAGAAGCACTGGTTCCTCTTTTTCTTTCTTCATCCTCCCTTTGCCTTGCAAAGATAGCTCTCTCTCTCTCTCTCTCTCTCTCTCTCTCTCTCTCTCATCCTTAGACCACATGCTCCTGACTTAGGCCCCCTGGAGACCCATGGTGCTCTATGCCTTGTGGCCAAACTAAGTCAGCCCTTATTGCCTCTAAGTGCTTACTACAAAAAAGGTTATAATCTCTATACTTTGTAGCCATCTATAATAAATCCTGACAGTTTAAGATCCCAGGACTATATGTGAATTCATTAATTGATCAAGGCCTCTTGATCATTAATTGGGGACTTCAATTTCAACTAGCAACAGCATCAGCTTCCAGATGTTATGGTCCTCTTCAAAAGCAAAGGACAAACAATAATCCATTATGCCAGGTAAAGTGAAGTTAAATTTTATTTTATTTTTATATAATTAATTGCATTTTTATCTACATCTATTTAGCTTATGGCTTATGGTTCAAAACAATCTCATTTCTACATATCAGACCAGGGAAATGTGAAAGTTCTGGATAACTCCCACAAATAATTTCTAATTACATTATTTCTTTTGGAAAAAAAATAATCATTCTCTACTCATTAGTTTCGTCACTTGACAATTCTTGAATAAGAGGATGGCAGAGAGAAATCAGGATTTATGTTAAATGCTCCTGAGTTTCCCTCAGAACAGACATTAATCAAGCCTCTTAACAGTTCTTTTGGAGCACCAGAACTCAACATGAAGAAAGGCCACAGAAAACCATGATCAGTTAAAAGTTACCTTGGACACAAGGATGGACAAAACACAAGCTCAGAAAAGGAGACCAGAATGGCAGCTACATGTGAAACTATGGAGGAAAATAAGAATTGGTCTCCAGCTCATAAAGAATTCTTAGAAGAGCTCAGAAAGGATTTCAAAAATTAAATAAAAAAATTGAGAAAGGAAATGCAAAATGAAACACCCACAACAAAATGTGACAGAAGAGAATGAATCTTTTAAAAATATAATTGGGTAAATTGAAAAAGATAACAGTTCTTTTAAAAATAAAATTAATCAAATCGAAAGGGAGATCAAAAGCTAAATTAATAACTTCTTGAAAATAGAACAGGACTAATGAAAGCTAATGATTTCATAAGAACCAAAAATCTGTTTAACAAAATTTAAAAACCAATGAATAAATAGATGAAAATGTGAAATATTTTATTTGTAAAACAACTGACCTGGAAAATAGATCTAGGACAGATAAATTATCTTGGACTATCTGAAAACCATGATCAAACCAAAAAAAAAAAAAAAAGCTGGACTCCATTCTTCAGAAAATCATCCAGGAGAAATACCCTGATATCCTGGGACAGAGGACAAAGTAGTCATCACCCCCTGAAAGAAATTTCAAAAGGAAAATATAAAGGAACATTATAACCAACCTTAAGAATTATCAGCTCATAGAGAAAATCTTGCATGCTCAAAAAAAGAAAGAAAGAAAAAAGTAAAAAGAAAAAAGAAAATTCTGCAAGTGACCAGAAAGAAGCAATTCTCATACAGAGGAGACAGAGTCAAAATGACATGGGACCTGACTGCATCAATGTTAAAGAGTTAAAGGGCTTGGAATATTATATTCCAGTGGTCAAGGGAGATTGGATTACAACCAAGAATGAACTACCCAGCAAAAGTGAGCATACTTGTTCAGGAGAAAAGATGGGCATTTGAGGAAATAGGTGGCTTGCAAACTCTGCTGATGAAAAGATGAGAGTCGAACAGAAAAAACAGAGTCTCCAAAGAGCAGACTCAAGAGATACATGAAAAGGCAAACAGGGGAAAAGAAAGAGACTGTTTTCAAGAAGATTAAACTGGTTATATCCCTACCTGGAAGGAAAATTCTCAAAATTCTTCAGAATCTTAACTCTTATTAGAATGAATATATTTCAGCTGATTGTATGGTCATAAATTGATTTTGATGGAATGATTGAAAAAATTAAGACATTAAAAACAGTGAGGATTATAATGAGACTCGAGGAAGGAGAAGGCAGAATGGGATAAATTATATCCCATGAAGAGGCACAAAGGACCTATTGTAGTAGTGTGAACAAAGGGGAGGCTGAGAACTGCTTGATTCTTTCTTTCTTGGAATTTGGCATAAAAAAAGAAATCAATACTTTGGGGGGTTTAGAAATTTATCTTATCCTTCAAGTATTAGGAGGGGAAAGAGAGCACAGAAAGGAAGGAGTGACTAATAAAAGAAAGGGAAGGAAGAAGGGAAAAGGGAAAGAGGAAAGAAAAGGAGGGGTCTGATAGAAGGGGGACAGATTGAGGGAGGTGATATTCAGAAACAAAACTCTGATGAGGTGGGATAGAGTAAAGGGGGGGAAGTACAAATGAAGGGGAGATAGCATGGAGGGTAATGAAGAGTTAGTAATTAGAGCTGGCAATGTGAATGGGATAAACTCTTCCTTAAAATGGAATCAGATAGCAGAATCTTACAAACACATTTGAAGCAGAGAAATTCACACAGAGTAAAACAGCTTGGAACAGAATATGTTATGATTCAGGTGAAGTGAAAAAAAGTAAGGATAGTAATCCTTAGACAAAGCAATTCCAAAAAGAGATCTTATTAAATACTAAAGAAGGAAACCATATTATCCTAAAAGTTACCGTAGACAATGCAATAATTTCAAAACTAAACATGTATGTGCCAAACGGAATAGTATGCAGATTCTTAGAAGTTAAGTTAAATGAAATATAGGAAGACACAGCAAAATTCTACTGGTGGGGGGACTTAAACCACCATCTCTCAGTAAATTTAACTTTAAATGAACAAGAAGGAAATTAAGGAGGTGAGCAGAATATTAGAAAACTTAGATATAATAGACCTCTAGAGAAAAATTGGTGAGGATAGAAAGGAATATATAACTTTTTTTGTGCTGCACATGGCTCCTACACAGAAATTGACCATGTATTAGGGCATAAAATTCTCCAGATCCAATGGAGAGTAGCCTAAAATAGCCTATCTCAGGGCTGCTTTCCTCCTTTGATATCCACTTGAGTCATCTAACTCTCAGACATTGTTCCAAGAAACTGTAGCATGCAAAGAGTCCACACCCTAGTAAACTGTTTCAGTAGGTGGGCTAAACCAGGTTGAGGGTAACCAAGGGGTCTCAAATTCATTGGTGAGTTGGGGGGGGGGGGTGGCAGGAGTGTCTACCCAGAGCATGTGAAATCTTCCACTGTTGGAATCTGTGGATGAGTACACTTAATTCCAAAAGTCATGAAGGTAGCTGAAGTAGGTATTGTAGAGTACTTGGTTAGACATTGAAGATGCCAAGGCAATCCACTTTGTCTAGAGCCATCACCGGTTATCTTGACTCTATCTTTCTAAACTGAGTTATGATGACTTTGGAAAGGAGAATAATGCAGATGACGCTGTGCAGCTCTATCTCACTAAAACTCAATTTTCACATGCATCAAAAGACAATATCCATTCCACTTTACCTATACTATTTCCAAACCCTGTGGACAGTCAAGTGATGAAGCAGCAGGTACAGATACACTGGGAGTTGTATTCACAATCCTGCACATAGGCAGCCCAGGGCCATAGGGTCACTTCTCCACTGAAAGAAGCAGTGAGATTTGACAGTGCCCTGGGTGACTGAGCAGTTCTTTTAAGGATCACACAGTTCACTTCCTAGTGTGAGGAAGGGGCTAGAAAAATGCCCTAAAAATTGTCTGCTTACAATCCTGGCCTGACTGCCAATTTAGGCAGTGATCCCACAGTGTGGTTGTGACACAAAAATATCCATAAAAGCATCTTCAAAGAAGATTCTACTCACGATCAGTGCATGCAATGTGCACACATTCATAGGCAACACAAGATACAATAGTCCTTAAAGATGAACAGCTGTTGTTGTGAGAGAACTCAGCAGATATAGTATCTAAATAGCAACCCTGAGTGAAACAAGACTAGCAAATGAAGGTCAGAACTGGTTACATATTTTCCTAAACTACAGTGAAGGGGAGCTGCAGTGAAGCTGGAGCAAGTTTTGTAATCAAAACAAATCTGGTCAATATTCTTGAAAGCCTACCAAAAGAAGTAAACAACAGGTTTATGATTGAGACTGCCCTTTCCAGGAAAACTCCATGCCACTATTATCAGTACCTATGTTCTTACCATGACAAACTCTGATGAAATAAAAAAAAAATTATGAAGACCTGGAGACCCTTACCATCCATGTATCAAAAGAGGACAAGCTTATAATTTTGGGTGACTTTACGGGTAAACTAGGCTCAGACTATACTTTCTACTGAAGATTTGAGCTTCTCGTCACAGACAATGTCTTGCTTTTGCCTAAATGCAATAAAATTTCCTAGACGCAGTCTTGCAGAAAATACTGGCAACTATTCGATTATCTGGTTGTAGAAGAGAAAGACAGGATGTAAGAGTAATGAAGGCAATATATGGTGCAGAGTGCTGGACTGATCACAGACTCATCCTTTGCATAGTAAGTATTCACTGTAAACATAAGCAGATTCTCCAAGGCAAAATGACTGCCAGAAGAATGAATGTCAAAGATTAGAGTTTCTTTCTGAGTGGGAACAGTTTGTTGCTAAATTGGAGGGAAAACTGAGTCAATATGCAGTTGACAACAAAGGAGTAGTAGAGAGTAGGCAGCTTTCACAGATCTGCTGTATAGTACTGCATTTTCTCATCTGGGTCAGAACATTTGTGAACATCAAGACTGGTTTGATGAAAGTGATGGGGAAATACAGAAGCTACTAAATGAGAAATGCAAACACAGGCCTTATCAGCAGGATAGTTCACCCATTTCTAAGAAGGCAACATTAACTTCCATCAAAAGTAAAGTATCAACAAAGATTAGAGAGGTACAGAACTCTTGACTCAGAAAGAAAGTAGTTTTACAAAGATAGTAACAATCCAAAGTGCATTTATGATGCCCTGAAGATTTTTTATGGGTCAAACACCTATGGTACATCTTAACTATTCAGGGCTGATGGAGCCATGTTAATTAACATGATTAAGGACAATATCCTAAAGAGATCAGATGAATACTTCACTTCCATAGTGTTCTTTACAACAGACCATCATCAACAAATGTAGAAGTTCAAGTTTTTAGTTTTTAGTTCAAGTTGAAGTCAATCAGTCACTAACTGAAGTTCCAACTTGTGAAGTTTTGAATGCCATTAAACTCAAGTGACAAAGCACCTGGTGCTGATTCTTTTCTAGTAGAGATTAACAAGGTAGAGGGTCTATTGTTCATCTAAAAGTTGACTGACATTTTCCATATTATATGATATGAAAAGGTTATCTCCCAACAAATCAAAGATGCTTCCATTGTTCATCTCTATAAAGGTGAACAGGTTATCCTGTGACAGTCACAGGGGTATTTCTCTATTAGTCATTGTGAGTAAAATTTTTTCCAGAGTCCTTCTCAATAGGCTAATTCTTTACCTGGAAGATGCACATCTCCCTGAGAGTTGGTCAGACTTAGAAAGGATCTAGAACAGTCAATATGATGGTTGCTGCTCAACAACTCAGGAAAAATGCCAGAAGCAGAGCAGAGGTCTGTAACACATTTTTAGATCTGACTAAGGCCTTCAATACCATCATTCATTAGGGTTTATGGAAAATTATGCCAAAATTCACTTGCCTGTATAAATTCCTCAGTATGATCTGTCAATTTCATGATGGCATGCTTACCTGGATTTTGGGTCAAGAATGATGCTTTCAAAGATTTCCTGGTCCCCAACAGATTGAAACAAGATTATATCCTTGCTTCTGTACTTTGTAGCATGATATTTTCAGTCACATTATCAAATGCTTTCACTGAGGATGAAGATGGCTTCAAGATCAGCTATGTCACTGATGGCAAATTATTCAACTTGAAAAGGCTACAAATCAAGAACAAAGTGGAGGGATTGTTGGTACATGATCTTCATTTGCAGATCATTGTGAACTCAATGTAGCCTCCATAGCTGAGAAGCAACAAAGTATGGATCAATTCTCTGATGTTTGTTCTAATTTTCTCCTAATAACACCAAAAAAGCACAGGTACTCCATCAGCCAGCACCACACCATCTAATATGGAACCATCAGTTACAACAAATGGAGAAGTTTTGAATAATGTGGATAAGTTCACTTTCCTTGCAGTGTACTTTCCAGGAAGGTACATAAACATTGAAAATAGCATTTACATTTGCATTGCCAAAGCTAACTCAATATTTGGGAGGTTCTGAAAGAAAGAGTGGGGGAGAAGAGGTATTAAACTAAGGTCTACAGAGCCATTGTGCTGACCTCATTGTTATATGCCTGTGAAACCTGGACAGTCTACCAGTGTTGTGTCAAAATCTGAATCACTTCCATTTAAATTGTCTTAGGAAATTTCCATAGATCATGTGGCAAGAGAAGATACCATTCTCTGAGGTCCTTTCTTGAGTTAAAATAACTAAGATTCCAACATTACTACAGACAGCACAACTACAATGGATTGGGTACACTATTAGAATGTCAGACGTATGCTTTCCAAAAACACTATTTTAAGGAGAACTCACACAGGGCAAGTGATCTCAAGGGGGTCAGAAGAAGCAATACTGGGACACCCTGAAGGTCTCTCTTAAGAACTTTAGAATTGATTGTACAGCATGGGAGATGTTGGCACAGGGCCTCACAGCATGGCATGCCCTCATCAGAGAGGTTCTGCCCTCTATGAGGAAGATAGAATTGATACAGCTCTATTGGAAACAGGAGATACATAACTTTAGAGTAAGCATCCTAGGTATTCACAAGGACTATTTGTGCTTGACAAGTGGTAGAGCATCCTGAGCTCATATTGTTTTGATAGGAGGGGAGAGAGAGAGAGAGAGAGAGAGAGAGAGAGAGAGAGAGAGAGAGAGAGAGAGAGAGAGAAAAGAGAAAAGAGAGAAACCATCTTCTATGTTTGGTACACTTCTTGCCTGTTTGAGTAAGAAATGGCCAGGTATCCTCTCTGATATTTAGAAGTTCAGGCAGTGGCTAACATGAGGGCTTCCTCCACCACTTGAATACATTCTGCTATGCAATGGCTATTCTCACTGAATTTTTTTCCTCCTAAGTAAATCTACTTTAGTTAAACTTTGAATTATTAAGGCATGCACCATTATTGAATCTAAACTCACAGGTCCTTGGTCTGAGGCAAACCCAACCCAGAACAAAAGCTGTGGCACTTTTTAAGTAATCGTCAGTGTTTTAAACAAATTTAAGAACTCTAAAGTAGACTTTAAATGAATTTGTAAAAAGCATTTCCTCACCTATACTAATCATAACTCAGTCTTTATCCTTGTAATTAAAAAATGCACTTTTATCAGTAGTTTCATATTTTTGCTCCTTAGATTTTTCAAAAATCCCTGGTGGATGACATCTGATCACAAGCCTTTGACAGAGAGTTGTTTCTGTTTTTTAAATTAGGTATGGAGTTATAATTTTGTCTTTTTTTAAAACTACTTTTTTGCCCTTCTACCTCAAATATTTTGCTCACAGTTGATTTCCAAAGTGAAAATTTCTTGAAAGTAAGCAATTAATTTAATCTCTTCCCTATCTTCTTTACAATCCAGAGCATGTTTTTATATCTAGCAATAAAGTGTTGTTGTATATTCTAGAATTGGTTTCTTGCCATTAAGGAAAATATCATTATTTACTTTGAAATTCCTTTAAAGTCATATCTCAGAGTTTGTTTTCATTCTTCGGTCTAGTGTTTATCTAACTTGCTACATTTTGTTAATTTTCCATTTTATTGTAGCTCAGGCAAGTTTTATACATTTTAAAAGATATAATTTCCCTGTATAACCTACCCCACTTAAAATTACTCTAGTGAACCATCTCCCTATAGAGAATTTCAATTCAGACCTCAGTAAAGTGAGTTAAAATCAGCATGCCATTTTACAAGTAACTGAAACTTCATGTCTCAGTTTTCCTGTCTTTTCATTGTATAGATAGTATAGGATAACCCTTCCAATTTGATAATGCATGATTTTAGGTCTCTTAGGCAGATAATTTTAAATATATTTCTTGCTATATGTAAAACATAAGCTCTCATATCATTTATAACAACACAAACCTTCCATCCATACTTTCTTAAAGCATTCATATATATTTGCTGGACTAAGTGGAAGGCTAGCTAATCAATAAAGATTGTAAATGTCATATATGCCCACCAGATATTATTCACTTAAAGCTCCTCTATTTTGGACTTTATAACTGAAACAGAAGCTAATCAGTAAGGAAGTTGAAAATCTGGGTGTTGCACATCTTAAATATTTAACTAGATCAGCCACCTGAACCAATGGGGTCAGCTTGTTCTCCTAAAATTCTCCTTTATATCTGGGATAGTAGTACTTATGGTAATTACATTAAGGAGACAAACAATTATGGTTCTCCCAGTGGTATAATCCTATCAAGAGAAGTACTTACTGGAATAGAAAGCACAATGTGGCAGAGACATCAGCATAATTTTAAGTACTAAAACAACTTACTGGGGCTAAATAACCAAAGTAACAATCTTGTAAAAGCATTCATGTAGTTTCTAAAAGGGGTTACTTTTCAAGTTAGAAAAAAGTTATCACCTCTTCGTAGGTAAACTATATAGTCATCATGACAAGAAATACTTACTCAAAGTAATATAGTTAAAGAAAGTAATTCTATAATCTATATATTTCATTAAATATCTTATTATTGTTTTCACAAGACAAAACTGTTGCAAAGATTTTCTCATTTGTCCTTTCTTTTTAGATCAGGGGATAAAGCAACACAAAGCAAAGCCTATTTCAAGCCTACATTTTGTTCTAATCAATCTCTGCAGTTTAGTTTATGGTTGTATTCTTGCTATTAGAACTAATGTAAAGAAGATATAAAAAGTTACCTTAATCACGAGATAGTCCAGGGAAGTTTTGTTGTTGATTATTTGAATTTCACTTTGTTTTAAGCTATATGACACATATTCTTTTAAAAATAGATGGAGGAAAAACAACAGAAAGTTTAGGAATAGATGTTTTCCATAAAATAATAAATAGTATATATATATATATATATATATATATATATATCTCAAACCACCAACAAATATTGTATGTAATGGTAATAAAATCAGAGCATTTCCAATAAAATCAGGGATGAAACAAGGATGCCCATTGCCACCATTACTATTCAATACAATATTAGAAATACTAACTGTAGCAATAAGAACAAGTAAAAGAAACTGAAGAAATTACAATTGGCAATGAAAAAGCAAAGCTTTCACTCTTTGCAGATGACATGATGGTATACTTGGAGAATCTGAGGAAATCATCTTTAAAAAACTCCTTGAAGCAGCTAACAAATTCAGCAAAGAAACAGGATATAAAATATACCCAAATAAATCATCAACATTTTATGTAGGAACAACAAAATCCAAAACAATTTTAAAACTTTTCTCATCAAAATAAAGACAGATTTAAATAATTGTAAAAATGTCAATTACTCATGGTTAGGTTGAGTTAATATAATAAAAATGACAATTCTACCCAAATTAAGTTACTTATTCATTGCCATAACAATAGAACTACCAAATAATTACTTTACCAAACTAGAAAAAATAGAAACAAAATTCATCTGGAGCAACAAAAGGTCAAGAATAGCAAGGAAACTGATTGAAAAAATGTGAAGGAAGGCAGTCTGGCTCTAACAAATCTAAAACTATACAATAAAGTGGCAGTAATCAAAACTGCCTGGTACTGGTTAAGAAATAGAATAAGGGATCAGTGGATGAGGATAGGTTCAAAAGAAACCACAGTAAATGACTATAGTAACCTACTGTTTATCAAATTTAAAGACATCAGCTTCTAGGATAAAAACTCACTATTTGACAAAAATTGCTGAGAAAACTGGAAAAATAGTATGTCAAAAACTAGGCATAGACCCACATCTCATACCTTATAACAAAATTATTTGAAAATGGGAACAGTATTTAGACACAAAAGGTGACACCACAGAAAAATTAATAGACCTAGAAATACTCTATTTATCAGAGCTATGGAAAGGAGATAAACCAAATAATAATTAGAGTATATTGTAAAATGCAAAATGAATGATTTTGACTATATTAAATTAAAAAAGATTTTGTACTAATAAAATCAATGCTGTCAAAATTAGAAGGAAAGCAGAAACTGGGAAAACATTCTTTGCAACTAGGTATTCTGATAAGGGTCTCATTTCTAAATTATAAAGAGACTTGCAACAAATTTATATGGTCATGAGTCATTTCCCAATTGATAAATGTTCAAAAAATATGAATAGACAGTTTTCGAATGAAGAAATTAAAGTGATATATAATCATTTGAAAAAATACTCCAAATCATTATTGATTAGAGAAATGCAAATTAAAACAACTGCGAGATATCCAATTCTAGGTCTATATCCAGAAAAAATTATAGAAATTGGGAAACATCCTATATGTTCCAAAATATTCATAGCAGATCTTTCTGTGGTGGCAAAGAATTGGAAATTGAGGGAAAGCTCATCAATTGGGGAATGGCTGAACAAGTTATGGTACATGAATACTATGGAATATTATTGTTCCATAAGAAACCATAAAGGGTTGGATTATAGAGAAGCATGTGATGAGTTAAAGGATCTGATGCTGAGCAAAGGGAGCAGAACCAAGAGGATATACATTAAGAACTACATTTTGAGATGATCAACCTTGATGGAATCAGCTCCTCTCAGCAATTCCGAGAGCTGGGGCAATGGTATTAGACCAGCTATGGACAATGTTCCCCATCCAGGAAGAAGAAAAAAACAAAGCAAAAACAAAACAAAAAAAAGCAACCCTTCAGAATCTGATGAATACTTTATAAAAATTATATCTTTAGTATCTCTTTCCCTTAATCCTAATTCCTCATTCCTAAAATGACAAATCTCTAAACATGTTTATCGAAAATTTGTATGTCCAATGCTAACCGGACTGTTCACTGCTGAGGGGAGCAGGGTAGGAAAAGAAGGTAGAAGGAAATTTTGTAACTTAAAAATATACATGCGCATATGGATTAATAAATGATTAATATATAAATTTTTAAAAATAAGGAGAGGAGGGGGCAGCCAGGTGGCACAGTGGATAAGAACACTGGCCTTGGAGGCAAGTGTATCTGAGTTTAAATCCTGCCTCAGATCCTTAATAATTATCTAGCTGCATAACCTTGGGGAAGTCACTTAACCCCATTGCATTGCAAAAATCAAAACAAGAATAAGGGGGGCAACTAGGTGGCGTACTGGATAAAGCACCTGCCTTGGAGTCAGGAGTACCTGGGTTCAAATCCAGTCTCAGACAATAATTACCTAGCTGTGTGGGCTTGGGCAAGCCACTTAACCCAATTTGCCTTGCAAAAAACACCTAAAAAAAAACCCCACAAGAATAAGGAAAGGGAAATTAGCTGTTTAAATGGGGAAGATTAATCTGAATTTTTAAAAAAGAATGAAAGGATGAAATAGGATGTATTTCAAGGAGAAATGATAGATCTCATGATGGACTACCTCAGTAATATAAGAGTCACAGTTATTGCTAAAAGAGAGATGGTTTGGGTTTCTCTTGGATGAATGAATATATTAATAGAAAAAACATTTATTAAACATTTACCTTAAGCCTTAAGTACCTTAAGTACCATGCTAAACTCTAGATATGCAAATAAATGAGATGCATCTTTATCTAAAGGAGTTCCCATTCTAATAGGGACAAATATAGAATTAAAATGATTACAAATTTAAAAATGTACTTTTAAGTTTTGATAGTTTACTAACATATTTATTGGCTTAAAATTGTATGAAGAATTTTAGAACACTACATAGGTGGTTTCAAAGGCAAGGAGATGGAAAATCCCATTAACCTTAGAGAGTGGATGGTAATATATCTATTTTATTTTTTCACCATATTTAGTACCTTATTCTTCCCCAGTGACAATTTTTGACATTCATTTTACTACTATGAGTTCCACATTTACCTTCTTACTTCCCTACCCCCAGTCACAATGAGAAGGAAAGCAATTGAGTATAGATTATACATGAGTAATCTTGGAAAACATTTCCATTATAGTCATGTAGTGAAAGAAAACAGACAAAAAAAAAACAACAAACCCTCAAGAGAATAAAAACATGTTTCAAACTATATTCATGCATCATCAATTCTTTCTCTGGATAGCATATTTTATAAGTCCTTCAGAGTTGTCTTGTACCATTGTGTAACTTAGAATAGGTAAGTCATCAGTTGATTATTTTATGACTGTTACTTTTTATGCAGTTTATTTCTCTTTCAGTCTTCTTTTGTAAGTCTTTCCAGGTTTTTCTGAGAGTATACTGTACATTATTTCTTATAGCACAATAGTATTCCATCATAATTTCATTCAGTGTGGGAACAGGCTATTCTAATGGCCTGGCCACCTGGACAGTCTCAGGAGCTGGCATGCCGCCTGAGAAATAAAGTGCACTGGAGTCCTTGTGAGCTGGCCATTCTGCCCCACAACCCAAGGGTACAGGACACAGCTGTGCTTTACCACCTCCCCCCCTAATGTACCCCTTATCCTGCCTGTAATGAAAGATGCTGCATGTAAACCGCTTGTACACTGCATTCCCTCATTTTTCTTTGTTCTACCCTGGAAGACCTAACAGTATATATGTAGAAGCTAAGCAGTAATAAAATTGAGCTGGAGACATAAGGCAATGTGGCTTGACTCCTTTATTCTCAGCTCCCCTCCGGGAGGGAGGTCATCGCTGAGGGAGGTCAGTCCCTGTTAGGGCCCCAAGGTGAAGCAAGATGCAACAATTCAACAATTTCTTCACCTCCCTAATTGATGGACATTCCCTCAGTGTCCTCTTTTTTGCCATTGAAAAAATTGTTTTAAATATTTTTGTACATGTGGATCCTTTTCTTTTTTGTTTTTTTATCTCTATTAGGATACAGATCTAGCAGTTTTATTGCTAATTCAAAGAGTATGCATAGTTTTATGGACATATTTCAAAACTGCTCTACATAAGGGTGGCTAGGTAGTGCAGTGGATAGAGCACTGGCCCTGGAGTCAAGAGTACCTGAGTTCAAATCCATTATCAGACACTTAATAATTACCTTGTGGTAACTAATTAATGTAGCCTTGGGCAAGCCACTTAACCCCATTACTTTGCAAAAAGTTAAAAAAAAAACCAAATCCCTGCTCTACAGAACAGTTAAATCATTTTGCAACTCCACCAATACTGCATTAATGTATCATTTTTTCCCCACATCTATTTGACCATTTCTCACTTTCCTGTTCTGTCCAATGAACCATTCTCATAGGTAGAATTGTTTTAGTTTGCATTGTTCCAATTAAGAGTGAGTCACTACATTTATATATCATTATAGATAACTTGGATTACTTCATCTGAAAACATTCATAGCTTTTGATCATTTATCAAATGTGGAATGGCTATTTCTATTACATATTTGACACAGTTCTCTATGTGTTTGAGAAATGAGATCTTTATCAGAGAAACTTGCTTCAAAATTTGTTTCACAGTTATAACTAACTGCATTTTTCTTATTTACCCCTTGCTTATTTTATTATCTGTCTCTTTTCACCTTAGCCCTCTTCAAGAGTTTTGCTTCTGATCACCCCATCCTCCAATCTACCCTTCTTTCTATCACTTCACCCCTCCTTCTTTCATCCTTTCCCCTCTTACTTTGCTGTAGAATAACATAGATTTACATTCTCTTGTTGAGTCAATATTATGAAAGTTTCACTCACTTCTCAATTCCTTTCCCCTTTTATGTGAGATAATTTACTCCATTCTACATCTCCCTTTTCCTTTATCCCATTTATTTTCCTTCCCCACCCTTATTTTATTTTTATTATATTATACCTTCATGTACAACTCATATCTTTGCCCTAAGAATGAAAAAATTATTGTGACTTTTCATTATCATCTTCCCATGTGTGAATATAGTTTAACTTTATTAAATCTCTTTTGATTTCCCTTTTCTACTTAGCTTTTTATGATTGAGTTTTGTACTTAAAAGTCAAATTTTCAGCTATGATCTGTTCTTCAGTAATGCTTAAAAGTCCTTTATTTCACTGAATATACATTTCCCCCAAAGGATTATGCTCAGTTTTTCTGGGTAGATGATTCTTGTTTGTAAACCTAGTTCTTTTTTTTCCCTCTGGAATATCATATTCCAACCTCTCTAATCCTTTAAGATAGAAAATGCTAAATCTTGTATTATCCTGGCTATGGTTCCATGATATTGAATTGTTTCTTTCTGTTGCTTAGAATATTTTCTCCTTGAACTGGAAACTCTACAATTTGCTTATAACAATCCTAGGAATTTTGGGGATCTCTTTCAGGAGGTAATCAGTGAATTTTTTTCAATGTCTATTTACCTTAATAATTTCTTGAAAAATGATGTCTAGACATTTTTTGTTTTCATGACATTCAGGTAATTCAGGAATTTTTAAATTATATTTCCTGCATCTATTTTCCAGGTCATTGTCTTTCTAATGATATTTCACATTGTTTTTTATTTTTTTCAATTATTTTAGATTTCTTTTATTGTTTCCTGATTTCTTATAAAGTTATTATCTTTCATTTCCTTAATTATAATTTTAAAAATTATTTTCTTCAGTGAACTTTTGTACTCCCTCTTCCATTTGGTTAATTTTACATTTTAAGGATTTTTTTCCCTTTTCTATATTGAATTTTTGTGCCTCTTTTTTATTTGGACTATTCTGCTTTTCAAGGCATTCTTTTTCTCATTAACCATTTCAAAATCTTTTACAATTTGGTTTAGTCTCTTTCATAAGGTGTTATTTTATTTATTTATTTATTTTGGGGGGTGGTTTATGTGTCTCCTTTACCAAAATGCTGACTCATTTTTCATGGTTTTCTTGCATCAGTCTCATTTCTCTTTGCAATTTTTCCTGTAATTCTCTCATTTGATTTTCAAAATCCTTTTGGAAGTCTTTCATGATCTTAAATCAATTAATTTTGGGAGGGAGAGAGGGAGACTTTGAATGTAGGAGTTTTTGCTTTGTAATCTTCTTCTGGGTATGTGATTTGATCTTTGTTGTCACTATATTATTTTCTAAGATCAGAATCTTTTTACTGTTGTTTGCTCATTTGTCCAGTGTATTACTTGGCTTTTGACTCTGTTAAATTTGAACTCTGCTTCAGGGGTTTTGTGTAGCTCTTTTCACATAGACTTCTAGGGACTGTAAATTTTTACTTCTTCTAAAATGATATGATTCATGGAGAGGTGTCTGAACCTCTACTCTGATCTGTGTGTTTGATCACGAGCACTTTTTTTTGCCCTGAAACTGTGAGAAGAGTTTCTGTTCTATTGTAGCCTCAAGTGTTGGTCGGTTAATGCTCTTCCTCATTTTCAGACTGCCTCTCAGACCTCAGACCTGGTTGTGAGTATGGGCAAAGCTACACTTTTGACTTTTATAGACTGGGAGTTTCAGAAACAGTTGCTTAGTCAGTGACTGGTTTTGCACATGTGCAGTCTTTACTATAGTGTGCTTTATTCAAACCCAGTTGAAATAGACCTTTCTTGATAATCTTCTAAGTTGTTTTTTCTTCCATGAACTGAGAAGTTTGGAAATCATCACTGCTGCCACTGATTTATTGACCCCCTGAGCTTGCTCCTTCCTTGCTGGGGTCAGTTCTGTGCTGGTATAACATGTATTGGATTGTATTCCTGTTTCACTTTAGCATAATAGACCATTCCTGTCAATCTTCCAAGTTATCTTGAACTGGAAAATTGTTTTGTGCCATGTTTTTGTGAGTTCTGCCACTCTAGTGAAATTCTGACCATGTCACTACTCTATTCCATAATCTCCAAGGCACCTTATTACTCCTCAAGTCAACCATAAACTTCTCTATTTACCATTTAAACTTTTACAACCAAATTCATTCTCATCTTTCTATTTTTTTCTTCTATATTACTCTACTCCAAACACTCAATAGCTTGGTCATAATAGTTTGTTTGCTAAACAAGTTACACATGAATTTTCCTCCTGTTTTCCTGTCTTTATGGTGACTAGCTCTCATTCTCAGAATGCTTTCTCTCATAATCTAGATTTCTCTTGAAATATAAAATTTAGTTCTCTGTTTTTGTAACAGGGATTATGTACAGTAACTAAATCACTATACTTTACTTTACTATAAGAACCTTAATAACAGGAGATGTTTCATTTTCTGTCTTTGTATAATTCTTCATGCAATGAATATAAGAGTAAAGAGCTAGGAACTATCTTTAATATAGGATTTAGAATACTTAAGAGTTAGGTACTGTATGAGTTCATTGTTGTAGTGTTCCATAATAGAAAAAAAATCCTTAAAATATATTCAGCACCTTTTGAGCAATTCATAGTTCAGGAAAGTCACCTGAAATAATGAAAATCATGTGATTTTTTTTTTTTGCCAGGATCACATTAGTCATTTTTTGTCAGGAGAAAAAACAGACAATTCACAAGCAGATCTTCCTGTTTTAAAGTCACTATCTATTCATTGGACCACAATTGCTGAAATCAAAATGGTACTTAAGGACTTCTGGAGAAGAGCCAAGATGGTGGTGTGAAGCTAGTATGCTCCTGGAACTTTTTCCCTGAACAAGGTTAAATGAAGTCTCTACACAAATTAAAGTTACAGATCCCACAAAAAAGAAATCAAAGTAAGTTTTCAACTGTAGATATAGTGGAGAATCTTCTGTGAAGGTCTGTCTTGTCCTGGGATAAGGGGAAATTAAGCCTAATGAGGCAGGGATATGGAAAAGGCAATGAGAGCCTTTTTTTAGTCACAGTTTAGACAAATCCCAGAAACTAGACCTCAATCCAGGTCCTGGCAACTAGATAACAGACCAGCAGGGAAGATACCATCCCTAGTCAGACTCTGAACCCTGGGATCACTGGGGCAACAGACAGGACTAGGTTGGGAACAAACCATTGCATAGGCAGAGCCTAGATATAAAGGAAGAAACAAACCTCTACATAACCTGGGTTGCATACAGAACGTTTTAGCAATTAGTAAATAGGTGAAATTTAGCAGGGTAGTTAATTCTTGTTGTAATCCAAGGTGCAAGGTCTGATCCCAGACCCAGCACAAAAACTCAGGACTATACCCTCTATTCCCCAGGAGCAGAACTCAACAATCAAAATGAACAAAAAAAGCCCCAAAGAGCACTAACCATAGAAATCTACTATTCAGGTAGAGGTGATGAAAATGCTATCTTAGAAGAAGAAAGTAGTGACAAATTGCTGACTTATTCAGGGCTATACCAATTAAACTACCAAAAAACCTAATTTACCCCTACAAAGTTTATGAGTTGGACATAATTACAAAACCTCTTGGAAGAGCTTAAAATAGATTTTAAAAAGAATAGAGGAAGAAGAGAAATGGGAAAACAAAATGAGAACTGGCAAAAATTATGAAAAATTGAACAAAGAAATTAATTATTTTATATAAGCAACTTGAAAAAGAATATAACTCAACAGAAAATAAAATCAACCAGCTAGAAAAAGGAATACAACTCATCTAAAAGTCAAATCAACCATTGGAAAGAGAATGCAGTTTAACAAAGTGTAAAATTAACTAACTGCAAAAGGAAAACAACACACTGAAAAGTAAAATTAACCAACTGGAAAAGTAAACCCTAAAAGCTGACTGAAGAAAATAAAACCCTAAAAATTAGAATAGGGCAAATAGAAACTAATGGCCCTATGAGATACCATGATTCCATCAAACAAAATCAAATGGCTGAAAAAAATGGTAGAAAATGTAAAGTACCTTTTACAAAACACAAATGACCTGGAAAATAAATCCAGGAGAATTAGTCTATGAATTCTTGGTCTACTCAAAAACCTAGGTCAAAAAAAAGAGCCCAGAAACTATCTTTCTGGAGATTATCATGGAAAACTGACCTAATATACTAGATCAAGAAGACAAAATAGTACTTGAAAGAATACACAGAACACCTT
The DNA here is from genome assembly GCF_037893015.1 of Macrotis lagotis. Taxonomy (NCBI): domain Eukaryota; kingdom Metazoa; phylum Chordata; class Mammalia; order Peramelemorphia; family Peramelidae; genus Macrotis; species Macrotis lagotis. The sequence goes on from NC_133666.1 coordinate 573,560,018, forward strand.
CAGAAAGAGATCCCAGAATAAAAACTCCAAACATATCATAGCCAAATTCCAGAATTCTCAACTGAAGGAAAAAAATTGCAAAAAAAACAATTTAAGTACAAAGTATAAGCAGAATTGCACAGGACTTATCAACTTTAATGTTAATGGATTGGAGGGCCTGAAATAAGATATTTCAGAGGGAAAAGGACCTTTGATTACCACAAGAATTAACTACCCTGACAAATTCATCATATTCTGTTGGGGGAAAAGATAAATTTTCAATGAAACAGAGGACTTCCAAAATTTTCAGATAAAAAGACCAGAACTGAACAGAAAATTTGATCTTCAAATACAAGACTGAAGAAATGCATAATAAGTAAATGGAAAGAGAAGAGAAACAAATGCTAGTCGAGAACATTAATCTGCATACATCCCTACAAGAGAAGATAATAAAGCTCTTAAAAATTGCATTTCTCTTGGGAAAATTAAAGGGCTGTGTACAGCTGAAAGAAATGTACTTAGTGGATATGGGTATGGTTGGTTCTAGTACTTAGTTATTGAAATGGCATCAGTATGCTTGAGATAAATTACAATGTGTCGAACTGTGACTAATAAGACCAATATGAACTTGGAATGCTTTACCATAGATCTGACACAAATAGTCCATGTGAATACCTTGGGTGTTTAAGCTTACATTTTTCACATTTCCTTTGAATTGCTTCAATTCTGACTTTTTCATAGAGTTCAGCACCCCTTCTTATGAGATCATGCCATACTTTATTCAACAAGGGTTATAGTACCAAGGTCAGAGTGCTAAAGGATCACAAGGAGAGAGGGTATTGTGGTTGGGGATGGCTGTAGGGTTATGATTAGAATACTATAGAAATGAAGGGAGAGAGTGTATGTACTTATAGGGACTGGATATGAAAATATCATGAAGGGATTTTGCTTTGCTTAACATGTTGCCTACAGTTGGAGGGAGTGTTCTTAGAACCTGGGTGGAGGGAGATTATTTTTTTTTCAAGGTATGAAGAGAAGGCTTTATTCCTTTCTGAAGAAACTGGCAACAATCAGAGAGATTGAGGCAAAAGTGAAAGGTTCAAGAATCACATTTATCCTAACACAATCCCTGCCCCACACTGACCCACCCTCCTTAATGAGGAATGTTGTCTTACAATCTAATCATGAGAACTACCTTAGAGAAAGGAGCATAAAATTCAAACAAAGCAAACTAATCTAGGGAAAGGAACATAAAATTCAAACCAAAACCAGATTATCTCTTTATTCCCAGGAATTGAATGATTCTCCAAACATCAACAGATAAAATGAAGTCAGTTGACTCTTCAACAATATCCCAGAAGTTTGCTTTGTCAAGGGAGGAGGGGCACATAGCTAACCAGATTCAATCTATAATTTTTTACTGAAGAAATCTCAAAACTTTATTCCACATAATCCCTCCTCTTTTATTTTGATGAGATTTCTTCACATTTCTGAGTTGGCCCTTAAGTCTAAATAACATCTCCCTGATCACCTCCTTACTTCCCAGGGACCCTTTTAGATTAGCCCTATAATCACCATGAAAATAGGTACATTTCCAAGGTTGCTGTACCTCCTTCCACTTTAAGTTTTATACCAGACTTTAGAAAGGTCTTCCTGGCTCCAAAATTGATCAAACTAAATCCCTGATTTGTGTCATTGGATTAACCCCCAAGAATAGTTTATATACCTAGTGATGTTCCTTAAATTATTTTTCTTGCAAATGGCCATTTCCATACTTTTCAGTTTCCCTTAATAAATGCCCCAGTTTGCACATCTTTACAAAGGATCCAGGACCATCATTAATCTCACATGAGTCTGAGGCCACTATCTCTAAATTGTACAATCCAGAATATGTGCACCCCGCTTCTGGACATATTCAGACATATTCTACTCCCCAGGTAAATATCCTGGCCAGTCAGTTATAAACACTAGTCACCCTCAGTCATATGACACTGGTGTTTCTCTCCTCTGGATCAGAACCCTGTGCCACAGTGCACCTCTGATCAGGGACTGAGAATCTAGGTTAGACCCAGCATCTTCTGAATCTGTTGCAAAAAGTCCTCGCCCTCTCTGGTGACTACTTGTCTTCTGATAAAGAAACTGCTTAACATCTTAATTCATTTCAAAACGCATGTCTTCCATCACAAAACAATGAGATTCTGGAGCTTATTACAATTTACATTTTGCCTTACTGTCATATTGACACATATACTTCACTTTTAACACTTTTAACTTCCATTAGTATTTTACTACATGAACAAACTCACAAGGTTGTAACGTACACATTCAACAGTCATCTTTGTTCTAAGAGTACCCAACATCTGGTTTAAAATAAAACAATTTTAACCTTTGTTCCCGTTACAATGACTCTAACATCCTTAACCAAAATGATTTTTTTCCCAAATATTCCCATTTTTTCCTTTTCCTGGTGTACTTATCTAACTCACATTCCTTTCCTTAAACTAGAACTTGAAACTGTAATTATCCTAAGAATTTCCCATTCTTCTCTGTGGGAGCCCTGGCTCCCAACATTTCTCCTTACCTAAATATTCCCTCTAACACACATAAAAAAAAACCTAAGGAAACTTAATTCCTACCTTAGCATGTAGCTGATAGCAGGTGCCAGAGCCAGATACCTAATCTATATCTGGCTATTAGATTCAATTAAGCTAAAACCTTTTTAGTTTGCTTAGTAACTAACTATAAAGATCCAGGACATTAAAAGAAAATTCCTTTACAGATATAAGTATTGAATGTCAGTGTCCAGGTAGGTCATGTGGGTAAATCAAATGTATTAGGCCAGATTTATTCTTCCAGGTGAGATATTATCCAAATGTCATTTTGGGGAAATCAAGTCAAAGGGGTCCAACCCCAGCCATACTGAGAAGTCGCCCCATTGGCTGCCCATCCCTGTCATCTGACATCCTTGGCTTCCTTGGCTCCAAGAACATAACAATTACCCAGTAGCACTTCTTTTTGTTGACCATCCTGGTATCTGACATAAGAGAAAATCAATTAAAAGTCCTGTGACCTAAAATAGTTGTTTTACCTAGTTAGAACTTCCAGTGAATACAATTCACTAAATTCCAATTATAATCTTAATGGAGTCCCAATTAATGAAACCCCCTACCTAAAGCTTGGATTATCCTTCCTGGGTTTTTGCCTAAAAACCAGGTATTCTAACTATGACTGGCCCTACAGGCCTGTCTCCTACCTCTTACTAGAGAAATTCCTTTGTCTGAAATCATATCTACTCCATCTGTATATAAAGATGACATATCAGATTCCCCTTGGCTAGAGAAACCTCCTTCTAGTCTGTTGTATCTTACAACAAATAAATGCTTCCTTTGTCCAGGAGATTTCATAGAGAAATATCAAATTATCTTGTGTTTCTCTTTCCTATATTATATAGTGCTTTTACTCCAAAGGAAACAACCACTGGTTTGGAATATATATATATATATATATATATATATATATATATATATATATATGATATTCCCAATTAATATATAAATACATATATATTAATATATATATATATATATATATATATATATGTATGTATATAGTTAGAAACTTCTATATATAAACTTGTTTTACCTACTAGCCATCCTCAGCATACAAATGGTTATTTTTGTTTTGGCAAGACAATTGGGGTTAAGTGAATTGCCCAAGGTCATACAGCTAGACAATCACTAAGTATCTGAGGCCTGATCTGAACTCAGGTCTCCTGACTCCAGGGCCAGCTCTCTAACCACTGTGCCACCTAGCTGCCCCTTAACATACAAATTACTTTTCAGAATTCTTTAAAACCATTAAAACATCTTAGGTAGCTTTAAATTTCAAACATGCATTATTAATTTCATTATAACAGAACAGTAATAATAGTAACAGAGTAACACACAAATTACTAGATTTTTTTTAAAGCAATCCTTACACTATTACATTATTCATGAACCCATAGCTCTATCCCAGAAAGGGTCATAGTTTTTCATATTTTCCTTATTGATCTTCAAAGTAATCACATTAATCCCAGGCTTTAACAATACAGTATTTAAATAACATATTGACAATACATAGCTAAATATTGCAAATATAATGTCCTTGTGGTTACAAAAGAATCACATAACTGATAAAAACATCTTATTCATCAATAAGTTACCTTACAATAAGGCCCACCATTGCAATTTGTTCAGAGTCCCCATCAGCTATCTGCAGTAAGAGAGAAGTCCACATTCTTGACTTCTTTAAAATTAAACACACATTGTTAATATACATTAAACATTAAGATGCTTATTCGAACATCTCCCTTAGAACAAGAGCAACATGGATATCCCATGTTCTTTTCACTTTTGTCTCTTTACCCAAATTCTCAGAATCGAATCTCATACATGACACATTTAAGAACCCAATGTAATTACAACTCAACTTCCCAACAGTTAAGTTTGATAAAAACTTTAGAGTACCTTATACAGAAAATCCAACACTCACATTCCAAAAGCTCTATCCAAAATAAAAATACAATTCTTAGCATTATTCAACATTAAAACCAATTAGAGTTTTTTCCTTTTTTTCCTCAAAAGAAATCAGTAAGCATCCTTTATAACCTAGGCATTTCTCTTCTTAGTTAACCTAGTACCACTTTTCTTAACCCAAAGGTGTTACAATAGAGTTTTAAAAATCCCAAACTCCTTGCAAAAGTTACAATAGTGTTAAAACAGTTTAATCCCAAACTAATTTAACAATCTAGGTTATTTAATTCCTCCCATTTTGTACAAATTTTGTCAGAATATTACAACACTACTATCCTTCTTTCAAAACCCTCAGCTTGCTTTCCAAAACTCTAGTTCAGAAACTTAAAACAATTCGAGTTATCACTCAGGCCACATGGCCAGCAGATATTCATCAAATGTGATTTACTCTCAATCTCTTAACCCCTGGATCTTAGATATATATATTTTTTCCCAATCACATATCCCACCCCTCTCCCTCCATGGACGGGTGGGCTCTCAGGTGGACTCAGTCTAGGGTTCAAGTATTAACAAGATGGTGGATGGGATTGAGACCACCACGTGGCCAGCCCACCACCCCTTCCCCAACCCAGGGAGAAAGCATGGAATCTTTCCCAGACACTCGTAAGGATAAAAAAATCTTTCCTCCTAAAACTTCTCAATCTTCCCCTTAAAGGTTCTTTCTTCTCTTAAACTCTTCTAAACTCTCCCCAAACCACAGCTTTTCTCTTTAAGAAACCATCTCCCTTCCCCTATCTCTTCACAGCTACCACCGGCTCAGTGAGGGAGGGGCTGATTTCCTCATGGGGGGCGCCGCTGCACAACCACATTCTTCTCCTCTTACAATGATTTGTAAGCCACTTTACAAAATTTCCCAAAATCCATCTTTGGTATACAAAGTCAAACCTGCTCAAACCTTCTGCCTATATGCTTCAACCCATTTCCATACTTACTTCCTTTTCATTAGCTCCTCTTGACTTTAATTCATACTATTCTGAACTAGAATCACATAGCTTATCCAGCTATAGAAACCACAGGTAAGATTCCATCCCTAGCTTTTAATAGTTAGCATTTCTTGATTATACCTGCTAAAACCCTGGAAAAGGCAAACAGTTATCCAAAAATCCCTTAGACTAATCAGAATATTCCCTCCCCCCCCTTTCTTCAGATGGAGTAAAGCTGAATAATTTTTATAGAGGGACAATCCTGGGTGGGGTGGGGTTGATCTTCTATTCTTAAATCCTTACATGTCCCATAATTTTCTGTAATAACCAACATTACTAGAATCTAAACTGATAAACTCCTGAAGCTTTGTTACCATATCATTCTGGGAAAAGATTAACTATTTAGTTTCCCCTATACTGGCATATCTTGGTAGCCACATTATATACTTTAGGGTTAACCTGACTCTCTAACAACCTCTTTTTTTTTCAAATTAAAATAGCATTTCTTTCTATGATAATATTCACTATCTCTTTCCTGTTTCTTTTTATTTTAAAATAAGATCCCTTTGAACACTTATTTTACTAATTCTTCCTGAAGTAATTTTCTCTCTCTCTCTCTCTTAGCCCTTTTCTAAAAGAGAGTGGGGGAAAAACATTCTAGCACCACAGAATCATGGAGAACTGGGAAGAGAAGGGAACATAAACAGGAAAAGGGGGGGCCCTTCTCAACCAGGTGAGTAGTTTGGCCTCCATAATCCATTCCTTTTTTTTTTAGTTTTTTTTTTTTTTTTTGCAAGGCAAATGGGGTTAAGTGGATTGCCCAAGGCCACACAGCTAGGTAATTATTAAGTGTCTAAGACTGGATTTGAACCCAGTTACTCCTGACTCCAAGGCTGGTGCTTTATCCACTACGCCACCTAGCCTCCCCAATCTATTCCTTTTTAATCAAAATAAAAATCCCTCTGTGCTCGAGACAACCTAGGAGTAAGGAGGGAGTTATCATATTGTAACATAGGAAGAAAGCAGGCTCAAGGGAAGAGCCAGAGAGTTAGATAAATACTACCTAAAAATCCAAAATAAAATGAGGCTACCCAAGGAGCTCTTTAGGGGAACTTGCAAACTCCTCCTTTCCCTGTTTAACAAATCACACAAGTAAATAGGCATTCTAAACACAAAAAGACAGATAAGCCACAAACAAAGATCACACAAAATGCAACAGAATTTTCCAAACTGAATTTCAAAACACAGGCTAATAGCAAATTTCTGACATCTCAGGGATGCAGAGAGGGCTCTCCCTCCCAAAGGCAGACCAAATTCATTACAATACTTAATCATTTTCTTCTTACTTTTCCTTATATTTTAGTCTTATTTACATGATTTCCTGCAGGGGAAGGCTTAGGACAGGTCCTTCCCATTTTAAATATTGACAGAGACATCTCAGGATCAAGTTCCCTTAGATCCATGTCCCTTACGCCCAAACCAGAAGGGGTCACCCCCAACCCTCAGTCACCCAAATGGACCCTCCAGGAATCTAGTGCCCTCAGATTCCAAGGTCTAGTCTTACCCAAATGGACCCTCCAGGAATCTAGTGCCCTCAGATTACAAGGACTAGGCTTACCTTTTTTTGGGGTCTCTATGTATAGAGTTTTAAAGACTGTTCTTTGTCCTCACTGACATCAGGTTTCTGCAGCAGATTTGCTGTTCTCTTCCTACAAAGTCTCTCTACTTCGGGTCATTTGCATAGAGGGGAAACCAAGACTTTCCAGAAAATTACAAACTGCCAGAATTTTGTGGCATCAGTGCTGTTTCGCCAAATTCTGAGAAGCCGAGGTCCCCAATGGGCATGCTATCCCGAATGAGCCCCAAACTGTGTGGGACAAATGCCACTTAAATAAATTTCATAGATCTCTCAAGGTATGAAGAAAAGGCTTTATTTGTTTCTTGAGCAATGGACCACAATCAGTTAGAGAGATTGAGGCCGTGGAGGGAGATTATTAACAGTCCAGGTAATGATTTGGCTTTGCAGGATGCTTTGAGTAATGAGGATTATGGTTCCATTGAGGATACTTGAAAAGAGGGGACACTATAAATAAATTATAATTTGATGTGATTTATGACTCTTGAGATATATATTTTTAATAAGACAGTAGAAGGAAGGGTACTACATCCTAAGGAAAAAACCAGAATTTGTGTGAAAGCAATTAGAAAATACTTTTTACACAAATGAAGTCAGATCTAAACAACTGGAAAAATGTCAATTTCTTGTGGTTAGATCAAATTAATGTTATAAAAATAACATTACTACCCAAACTAAATTACTTACATACCAATCAAACTACCAAAAACCTAATTTACAGAGGTAGAAAAAATATGACAAAATTCATCTGGAGCAACAAAAGGTTAACAATATCAAGTCAGCTGATGAAAAAAGAAAGGAAAAGAAGGTATGCTATCTATACCAGATCTAAATCTTTACCAGTATTACAAACAAAATAGAGCAATGGATTAGAACAGGTTCAAAAGATACCTCAATAAATTACTATGGTTATATATTGTTTGCCAAACCCAAAGACATTAGCTTCTGGGATAAGAATTCACTATTTGATGAAAACTGTTGAGAAAACTGGAAAATACTATGGCAAAAATTAGGCATAGATCTACATCCCATACCCTATTCCAAAATAAACTCAAAATTCATACAGATTTTAGACTTAAAGTGGAATAATATAGATGAATTAACAGATCAAGAAATACTCATCTTGCATTCATTTGGATCCTATGTTGGTATAGGGTGTGAGGTATTGGTCTAATCTAAATTTCTAAAATACTAACTTTCAATTTTCGCAACAGTTTTTATTGAAGATAGTCTTTATCCCAATGGCTGAACTCTTTGGGTTTATAAAACAGCAGATTACTATAATAATTTCCTCCTATTTCACCTAATCTATTCCACTTATCCAAGACTATTTCTTAGCCAGTACCAGATAGTTTTGAGGACTGATAGTTTATAAAATAATTTTGGATCTGGTAAGGCTAAGCCACCTTCTTTTGCACATTTTTTTCATTGAATTCCTGAAAATTCTTGACTTTTATTTCTCCATATGAATTTACTTTCAACTTTTTCTAACTCATTAAAGTAATTTTTTGGAATTTTGATTGGTAGGTGCTAAACAAGTGGTTTAGTTTTGGTAGAATTGTCATTTTTATTATATTAGTTCTCCCTATCCATAAATAGTTGATTTTTAATCAGGTATTTAAATAATAAATGGTATATTAATGTTATGGAGTACTATTGCTATATAAGAAATCATGAAATTGGTAGAAACATAGAAAGAATTATATGAACTGATGCTGAACCAAAAGAACATTTTACAGATTAACAACAAAATTTTGAGTTGACCAAATATGATGGAAACAGCAATTCTCAGCAGTTTAGAGAGATCTAATTCAACCCTGGGAAACCTGTTATGGGTAACATCATTAACCTTCAGAGGAAAACAAAATGAAACAAACAACCAAAAATACAAAACCCCAAATCTGAATGGATTCTATATTCACTTTTAAAAAATTTCTTATGTTTTTCCTTCATCTGCTATGGTTTTCTTTCTTTTCTCTTCATCTTAATTCCTCATATATATAAAATGGTTAATATATAACTATGCTAAACACAAATAAATCATGAAAAAATGTGTAGAGTAGACTCAGGCTACCAGATATGAGAAGGAGTCCTTGGGAGGAATGGAGTTGAAAACAACAAAAGCAATGGTCTCTACTAAAGACTTGTGCCTCTCATGGTCTTCTCATCATCAACACATTGCACTTATGCTCTCCAAGCTAAATATTTACATTCGACAAAAATGGTGGACCAAAGACAAAATGACTACCAGAAGAATTAATGTCAACAGATTAGAGTGCTTATCTGAGTGACAACAGTTCATTACTGACCTGGAGGGACAATTGAACTAACACATACTTGGCAACAGTGGAACAAAAAAGCATTGAAATTGGTTTAATAAAAGTGGTGCTGCCTTTCTGCCTTAGTATGCCAAATAAAATACAGCACTGCATTTGCTGCATAATTTGCAAACATCAAGATTATTTTGACAAAATGATGGGGAAATTCAGAAGCTGCTAAATGGAAAAATGAGAACTCCACAGAATTAACAAGCTCTAAGTGCCCCACAATACCTGCTTCAACTGCTTTCTTGACCATTTCACCAGAGGAAGTCTTCACATGCTATTTGTAGACATCCCCCCCCTCCCAATTTACAGATAGGTTTGAAACCCCCCATTTACCCTCAATCAGATTTAGCTCATCTGCAGAATAGGTTTACTAAACTATGGTCACTGTGTATGCTACACCTTTGTGGAGTAACACATTAGAGATAAGGTGGATAAGATGGACATTAAGGCTGGAAAGAACCTTGAAAAGTTCTTGGCAACCATCACATCAAGGGTAGAATTCCCTGAGCATACCTTATACCACAACTATTCACAAACCTAATATTCTTCAAATCATATCAAAGATAGAATTCAACTTACCTGATTAGTAGTTGACAGACTGCTGTTTTTCCATTCCAAAAGTGTCAGACTTATTCTCTAGTCCTTTGTCACTGCTTCAATATTCTACAATATTTCAAAGAGCACTATCCACAGCAACTCAGAAATCACTTCTCATTCTGACAGCATTAGAGAATATATTTTCATCTATACCGGGAAATGATAGATGATATCCGACAGAGGGAGAATAAAATTAATAATGTATGAGGAAAGCTTGAAAATTTGGTATGGTTAAGGTATGATGAAACTGACATGATGAAATGTGATAATTATATTTCTAAAAGCTGAAATGTTTCATAAAAATTTCAAAACACTATGCATGTTCTTATGTATATACATACATATATGTGGATAAATACCCATACAACACACATGCACAATCTCATCTGACACCTGTTCCCTTGAAATAATTACAGGTGATGATGATGATTCATATTGTACAGGTGAAGAAAGATTTAAAAGTATGTTATTTGACCATGATCTTACAATTATTAGGTATCAAAGGCAGAACATGAAACCTCTTCTTTCTGATTACAAGTTAAGCAATCAACACATCATGGAAGTTTGCTTGGTGAAGAAAAATAGTGGAAATGAGTGCCCCATTGATTTGGAGGTAGATTATGATAGTTTTTTAATTAATTAATATTTTTAGTTACCTTCTAATAAACAAAAATTTATATCTACATGCACAGACTCTTTGAAATACAACCAGCCTTTAAGACATTTTTTTTCAATCCAGCCAGCAAGCTCATTTTTGTTTAGCTTTATTTTTCAACCACACACACACAAAAAAACTATTTCGACCTGAATTTCTTTCAAATTTGATTTGACATTCTGCATCCTATAACTTTATTTACCTGGCTATATGTATACTCCTTTCAATAAATTGCTATTACTTGTACATGAAAAACCAAGCATATGCTTCTTGTTGAATTGATTGTTTAATTTTGGCAATGCTTATTATGTTGGAAAAATCTCATCATTTTTTCAGGCAATTCCTTGCTTAATGGTTTTCCATACTATTATTGTTATATTTTTTTTGTCTTTGTGATTTTTCAGTGTAAGGTAGCCCTCAACATATAATTATTTTTTGCAGTGTCACTTTATAGAAATAAAAAGTAAAGAATGGAAATAATTGCATTTATAAGAATTTGCTATGCATATATGCACATATAATAAATATAAACATACACATAAACATAAAACATGCTTATATATGTGCTTATACACAGCTACACATATAACCACATGCATTTCTATATATTTTGAAATTATGTAAACCTAAATCTATATTGATATGTAATTGAAAATATAGAAGTAATCTACAATGGAAATAAATAGGACAAGACAAAATGAAATTAATGTATATTTAAGGCAATAGGGTTAAGGGACTTGCCCAAGATCTCACAGTCAGGCAATTATTAAGTGTTTGAGGTTGAATTTGAACTCGGGTCCTTCTGACTGCAGGGCTGGTGCTGTATCCACTATTCCACCTAGCTGCCCAAATGATTTAAATTGTTAATATTTTTTTTTACATTTTAATGTAACTAATGGATAGGTGGATAGGTGGTATTAGGAATAAAAGTGTCAGTTCTACTATTTTCTTGTTGCTTCCCTGTGTTTACAAAACAATCATAATTATTAAGCAATCAAAAACTTATTTAAAGAAGCATCTTTTAAGCTACTTATTCATTTTGTGTAGATTAGTGTATCGAAAACTAGATAATTAAATAGGTAAATTCATTAAATAAGCACATAAAATTTGCAACATATCAATATGCTAGAATTGAATGAATAAACTCTGACATTATTAATATGACCCTCTTCATATTATAGAACTCCTACTCTTCCCTCAGTATGTTTCACGTACCATCCCTGACATATGAATATATATCTATATGATTAATACAATTAAGATTGTTTTTCTTATTTTTAGAAGAAAATATAAAATGTTTTTTCTTTGTTATAAATATATATTCCCCAAAATAAATTTTTCATAATATGCTTTATTAGTGATGATACATTTAGTAATACTTCAGTTTAAAAATGCAGCAAAAACAAAAGTATATAATTAATTGCACATAGTATTTTCAAAAGTATTATGCTGTCATTTTTATCTTTTTGCTCTATTTTATGGATTTAAAAAATATCTCGCTCTTTTTTTATTGCACTTCATGATATCATATTCTCATATTAAAAAACTGAGGGGAAAAACCAAACAACTTTTAACAAATAAACTTAATAGATCAACAAGAATTGGCACAACAGTCATTTGTACAAATAGATAACTCTTTCTGCAAATTGAGTGCCTAACTTCTTTATCATGATGTGAACACCCTGCTTCAGAAGGGTAGCTAGATGACTCAGTGAATAGAGTACTAGGCCTGGAGTCAGACTGACTAGCTCAGCACAGTGTCAAGACATCGCCTGGACAAGTCATTTAATCACAATTTGTTTTTATCCATTGAAGAAGAAAATGGCAAACCGCTGTTATCCTTACCAAGAAAACCTCAGGAGCAGTATGATCACAGGGTCATGAAGAGTCAGACACAGTCAAATAGCAAAGACCCTGCTTCATCACAGGTTTTCTAGAAACATAGTTTGCCATTTCATGATAAAAAATTTTAAAAAATATTTCAAAGCAATTTTTCTTTTTAAAAAGCTCTTTGTGAACATTATTCAATTCTACAGTTATTTCCAAATAGCCAGTATTCTAAAAAATCATCTTCTGTTGTTATTACCATTTCTAGTAGTGTAATAATAATTCATTACATTTGTATATGACAATTTGTTCAGTCATTCCATAAACATTGAGCACTTATGCTCTTCTCTTTTTTTCTTTCAATCTTGAAATTCTCAGAATAGAATCACCATTAGTTCATAATCTTCTTTTTATTTTTTAACTCAGCTTTTTTTGAAGTCATTAAGGGTCTTAAGAGAAACTTGTTTCTTATCTCTTTATAGAACATTACCTCAAGGTCTTCAAACAATCCCAATTGATCAAAAATTTCATATTTCAAGTTTTCTCTTGACTTTTTTTTATTTGAAGTTCCTATTCAGTGTTATTCTTTTTCATCAGAAATTCTTCAAACTCTTCTATTCTATTGTTGTAGATACACACATGGTCCCGTTTTCTTTCTTCTCTTCAAATTCTCAGAACAGAATCACCACTACCACCATGACTACCACCACCACCAACCCAAGGCCATTTTTTAAAAAAATTCTTTCAACCTCATGAAGCCCTTTTTAGAGAAACTTGTTTCTTATTTTCCCTTGGGATGTTAGATCCAGATCATATCATTTCAATTGCTCAAATACTTTTATAATTATTTAATTACAAATTTTCTCTTGATGCTTTTAAAAAATTTTTAAAGTTCCTATAGAACCCCATTCTTTTCATCAGAATTTCTACTGTCTATTTTTTTAAAAAGTTATTTTTAGTCTCCTTTGAAAATAAATTGAACATAACAGTATAAAGTATTCTTGAGTATTGCCCTGGACCTTTTTGTCATTTGGAATATTATGTTACTGAATCTCTTATCATATGTGTTAGAAGCTGCCAGTTCTTATGTGATGTTTAATATGATTGCTTAATACCTAAATTTCTTTCTGGATTTTTGTGATTTCATATATATATATATATATATATATATATATATATATATATATATTTTTTTTTTTTGTCTGACATGGGAGCTCTGGATTTTAATGATGACTATCATAGGATTTGTGCTTTAGGGTTTTTTTTTTTTGGTTTGTTTGTTTTTTAGGATTTTGCAAGGCAAACGGGGTTAAGTGGCTTGCCCAAGGCCACACAGCTAGGTAATTATTAAAAGTCTGAGCCCAGATTTGAACTCAGGTACTCCTGACTCCAGGGCTGGTGCTTTATCCACTGTGCCATCTAGCTGCCCCAGGGTTTTGCTTTTTTTAAGATGATTGATAAATTATTTCTATCCTTATCCTAAGGTAAATAGGTCTGGATAGTTTTCATGCATGATTTCTTGAGATAAAGTGTCTAGATTTTTTTAAATCTTGATTTTAGTGAAGTCTAATGTTTTTTAAATTATATTTCCCTGATCTTTTTTTTTCAAGTAAGTCATTTCTATGTCAAACAACTTAAGTTTTCTTCATTTTTTTCAAGGTATTGACTGTGCATCAGTATGTCTTTTAGTCTTAGGGGTCCCTGCTTTCTGTTTGTAATCTTGTAATCTTCCCCTCATATTCTTTTCTCCTGAATTTTAGATTCTTTAAAAAATAATCTTTGCTCTTTCTGCATATTCATGCCATAAAATCCCATTTCTGCTTTTGCATCTCTTCTTTCAGTTGTTATAATTACTTTCTTCCTTATTTCCATAGTATTCAGTCTCTTTAGTTAGCTTACTTTTCTACCCTTACCTTCATAAATGATACTTTGAATCAGATTTAGTTGCCCTTTTCTCATTACACTTTTGGAAGAGGTGAACCATACTATTTGGTCTAAACTCTACCTACCTGACTTAGATTCAGCCTTTACCTTTGAATTTCAGAGTATGGAAATCTTTAATTTTGATCTGTTATTACAGGGTATAGTAAGGAGGGATTTTGGAACCCTTGGAATCCTAGTGTGACCTGGTCTGAAAGTTGCTGTACTTTAGTAATTGCTGCCATGCCTAGCATCTTCTTTGACACTTACTGTTGATTTCTAACTTCTCTAGAAATTTCTCAGAGGACAGTCAGCTCAAGTTGCCTCAAAAGAGAAAACCAAGTCAAATGTTTCTCTGGTCAATCTCCAGTTAGGCTATGAGCAATTAATTTGTTTTCTATATCCAAAGTATTTTATGAGTGAGGGAGAGTTTCTTTCTAATTTATGACTGTTTTTATTCTATTTGGAATAGATGTTAATTAATATAGTTTCTCATTAATATAGTTTCTTCATTAATTAGTATTTTATGAATTTCAAGTTTTTTTCAGAGTATGTGGGATGTGAAGGGTCTACTTACCGCTTTCTTGTCCAGAAGTTCTCTAAAATATTATTTTTGCAATAAAACAGCTTCTCTTTTAAGTTCTTTTAGTTCACAAACTCCCATTAGGGATCATTGGACCAGTTTGTGTTAATGCATAATTATCATATTTACTTTTTACATTGTTGATGTTTTCAAGTATTTTAAATGTTTCCTTGTTCTTTTAGTGCTGATTTCATTTGGATTTTTAAATATTATATATATATATATATATATATATATATATGTATATATATATATATATATATATGATTTTTTAAAAAAAGTTATATTCTTCTTTAGGTTTCAGTTTTATCATATCTACCATGATTCCCATGTTCTCTATTCCTCAAAACATAATCCAATTTCATCACTTTAATGTATCACAATTTGTTAGCCATACACAGGGTTTGAGTGAATAGTTTGTTCCCACCTTCTTGATATTTCCATTGAATTTTTTTTTTAGATTTTTTTTTGTAAAAATGGGTGATTTATTAATTTCACTTAAACACTAAAAGTACATGAACATAAAAAATTGAAATTGAAGCTCAGATAGAATGAATGATTAATAACTTTCTCATGCAACTTCCAAGTATTTTTAGAGTGTTTGGAACAATTTAAAGCTCTATCAAAAATACATTGTTATACCAAAATCATTTGAATCATTTTTGGGGGGGAAAAGGTTGTATGTTTTTTGGTCACTAGGAATAATTAATAATGGTTATTTCTCACAGTTTCTTGTAGTTTACCTATAGGTTTCTAATATCTAATTTTTCATAGTGCTAGATTTTACCTTGATTTAATTAGGTAGAAGGAGCTAAACATGGACAGTTAACACTCACTGGAGGCCTTAAAAATGGAATGATTTTGCTGTATGTTGGGGAATGTTATAGGAGGAATTGATTTTACATGAACTATGTGGAGTTTAAATTACTTTAAATTCTCAAGTTTCTTAAATCTTTGAATAATGGTGACTCATAGAAAAGTAAATCTCATTTATAAAACATGATAAAATTAAAAAGTTTGATTCTATTAATTTGACTTTAATTTAAAGAAGCAAGGGAACAAGTATTTATGAAATGCTTGCTGGGTACTATGATTAATGTGTATAAATATTATCTATTTTGGAATATTTATTCTATCATTATTCCTATTTCACAGTTGAGGAAAAGGAGGCAAACAGAAATTAAGTGATTTGTCAAACATCACATAACTAATAAGCATCACAAGAAAGACTGAAATCCAGATCTTCCTTATTCCAGACTTACTGTTCTATCTACTTCATCATCTATCTAATTGTTCACTCTATGTAAGACAAAGTTATTCAAGAAAATTCATCCTTGGGGCAGCTAGGTGGCACAGTGGATGGAGCACGGGCCCTGAAGTCAGGAGTACATGAGTTCAAATCCAGCCTCAAACACTTGATAATTACCTAGCTGTGTGACCTTGGGCAAGCCACTTAACCCCATTTGCCTTGCAAAAAAAAAACAAACCTAAAAAAAAAGAGAAAATTCATTCTTTTCTGTAAAATGCTTCTTACTTCAATTTTGAGTATCAAAAATTTGCTTAATGGATGAGCAAACACTTGAACGATATCTAAACACTGAATAGGAATATATGTATATATATTAAGATTACATATATTAAGATTATTCTTTTCTAGCACCATGAGTCAAGTGGAGTGCTAACAAATGGATTAACAAATGTCTAATCTAACTCAATGGACAATATTTTAATTATACCACTTGTCTTAATAACTTTGCAAATTAACCTCTTGCTAAGCTAAATAATTAGCTGGTACTAATGAGGAGGCAGCAGCATAGCCATCTTAAACCAACTGATGATTAACACATTAAAATTTCAAGAAAATATTTGGATTAAAATCATCCACTTCATCATGAGAGTCAACAAATTCAGAGAAATGTTTCAGGAAAATATTTCATCCAATTGACTTATGAAGAATCAGTATGTTACCTCCACATATGTGTATTCAGTTCCTATGCACATGACATTTCTATATTACTTCTAAATGTGATTTTTCTAAAACCATAGTCTGACCACATGAACTTCCCTAATTAATAAACTTCAGTAACTCCTTACAATTATTAGCATGAAATAAAAACCTCTCTTTTTGGCATTCAATACCATTCATAGCCTGTTCCTTTCCCTTCCTCTCCATTGTTCCTACATCCTACAACTAATCTCTCTCCTTCCTCCCCTCCTTTTCTCTGTCTCTCTCTGTCTCTATTTCTTTCTCTCTTTCCAAGCTAATATAATATTTGTGTGTGTGTATAGGTGTGTGTGTGTGTGTGTGTATTATATATATATATAAATGTGTGCATGCATATAACTTATCTTATTTGTACATAATTGTGTATATATTGCCTCAGACATATTTTATTAGAATATAAGAAATATATAATGCTTGCAGAGTGTAGAGACATAAATTCTGTTTCATTTATTTGAAAGCCACATTTTATGAATGAAACAATGTTCCAAACTTTCACTTAATAGGAAAATTAGTACTTAGTATTTAACCTGAACTTTCACTTTACTACATAATCTAGTCAAGTTCGATTTGGGGAAATTTATAGACCAGTTAGATTTCCACATTAATAATCCTATTCATTTTCTAGAATAGACATCCTGATTAGAATAAACTTCTGGGATGTATTGATTCATAAATGTGATGTCTAAATAAGTTCATTTGACAACTAGAAAATTTATTCAAAACATATATTTAATGGGCCAATAGTTTTCAAATGTAAAAGGAAATTCATTGAATTAAAAAAAATACTTTGAAATAATGCTGTCAAATAATCCCAAATAATCTAGTCATGTAATTTTTTCCACCCTCTTCTCCCTTCTTCCTTCCTTTTTCCTTCCTTCCTTCCATCCTTCTCTCCCTCTTTCCTTTCTTCCATTTTTTGTGTAGCAAAGCTGTGATTTGTGTGTCTTGGTATATCATTGCAAAGCTACAAGATAAGTCAATAAATCTTATGCTTCCCTGAAGTGCACAAAATGTTAAGAGGTATATCGGAAGGTTCCTAGAACACCGGATTGACTTTCTCCCCATACCCATTTCCCACCCCCATGAATTTATAAATAGGCATAGACAAGAGTTGTATGGAATCAAGAGATTAGATATGATGCAATCTACATTTACAGATGGAATACAAAGAACAGTGACACATTTGACATGTTGAAGCACCAAGTGTGTTAATATTATCATTGATATTATTTGTATTACAAATTCTAAAATAGGAAACATTAGTAAGTCAAATAGGATTATTAGTTTTAAGAAATCCTTATACTTACATTAAAAGGATGATGCTGTGATAAAGTTTGTTGTTTAAAAGTGCTTTATGGATTGCTTAAATCAATCATGTAATTGAATTGTTTAGATTTTTCTCCTAAAGATAAAAGTAAAATAGCTTGTTCTCTTATCAGCCCAAAAGGGTTTTATTTCTTGTTTTGTGGAATGCAATTTATGTTTTCTCTTATTGTTCCCAAAGTAGCAAAGGTAGTTGGCATTAATAAGGTAATAAATAATGTTAATGATTCTCTATTTTTCTCGAAATAACTTTTCATAGAAAATATAATGGATTTCACAGAAGGTGAATTGAGCACCCTGTGTGACCATCACAAGTGAAACTTGTACATTGTGAACTCTTAGAATAACAATAGCAAAAAAGTCTATATTGTGCTTGGAAATATCAAAATTCTGCTCAATTCTCACAAATTTAGAAGGTTAAAAAGGAAAACTCATGTCTTTTCATATGTTCTTGTAAAAAATTTAGCATGATCTCAGCTTAACAAAAGGAAAGGACTTTGAACAATGTTAGTTGATCTTGAGAGAGATAGGATGCGGTTCAGAAGATAAAGGTGATGGCCTTCGTTGACCTTGGCTGATCTAAAGGAAGTTTGCTTCAATTGCCTGAATCTAGAGGGAAGGTGATTGGCTCCTCATAAGGCATCCAGTGCAATAACAGAAGTGATCCTAGAGTAGATGGTGGGAGTTCTCCTTTCTTTGTGAAGGATAAGGTTGCTCTAAAATGGGTTTGCCCAGAGAGAATGGCCTGCATCTTGAAAAGCAACAGGCTTCCAGCAGTGTTGGGTGAACTCAAATTCTGGGGAGTAGAGCAGCATAGACCTATGAGTCTGATATTGTCCTAGCATTAAAGTGGTTGACAGTCATATCATACTGATTAGTAGTTCAAAGGTAGAATGTCTCAGAGAAAGGTCATAGTGATGGTGAGTCCATCAAGAGATAGGTTAGGATGTTCCTGGTTGTGGAATTCTTTCACTAGATATCACATATTGTTGCTTACCACATGAAGCATGCTAATGTGGGAAGAGGCAAAACCAATTTAAGGCCAAGGGACTCTCACAGCAGTCAGATCATCTCCAATAGTCCTAATGTCCAATAGTCCAATAGTCAATCAGACCATTAGTAGAATGATTCTGGTAAAGGCTTACATAACTTACCAATCACTGAAATAAAATAATTGTGCAACTCATACCATCACTCACTTGGTTAATCAGTGCGATCTTCTTTGATACTGAAAGACCAGTAATAGTATGGGGTTTTTAATTTATAATTGAGAATCAGAATATAATTATTAAACATTGGAATCAAGCTAGACATTATACAAAACATAAAGCAACAAATCTAATTCAACAAGTATTTTTTTATATACCATTTTACCATTTTATATTCCATTTTCACTGTTTTTGGTTAAGAGTATACAAAGTCTAAAATGAAGCATTCTCTGTCCTAAAAGTATATTTTAATTATATAAAGGATATATATATATATATATATATATATATATATATATATAAATGAATGTTAAATATAAGTCAAGTGAATGGATTGAATCAATCTAAAAAGACCTATTCTAATTCAATCTAAAGATATTTCATATTGGAGGTGTTAATCTGTAATAGAAAAGATCTCTACATTGACTTAGACAACCATAGATTAATATTATCTAGGTTGCACTTTGATTTATTTATTTATTGTGTTAAACTTTTAAAATTGAATTTTAATACTTTTTTCATATTAGTTTTAACACCTCTGCTTTAGACTAAATGTAAAATACATTGATCAGTGTAAAAGATTGTAAAATCCATTGCATGAAGTGAATGGTAGATTGATTGAGGGACTTGCTCATGTTTAATGGTGCTTATCTAACCAGCAAGATAGTTCTAAAGAAATCTTGGCTTTCAGACTTTTTCTATCATGCCACAAAAGTCTATATTGTATCTAGGTCCTCTTACTAGAGATCCAATTAGAAGGAAATATTGCTTTCTAAATATTTCTACATACTTTATTAATTCTTTCCCTTTCTCTTCTTCATATAATATCTTTTATATCACTAAGTTCATGGAAGGACCCAAATCACTTCTAATTCATTGCTTAGTTAGATCATTTAGAGAAATGACTCATTCTAAATGTAATTTTTAGAGTAAATTGTTCTGATCCACAAGAATTTGTGAGATCTATTTATTTCTCACTAATGATATATTAGTTAAATTTCTTTAAGGGTAAGGAAATGTTCTTTTATATGTGAAGAAAATATCAAAATAATATAGATATATAGATGCTTATATTGTATATATGTACATATACAATATAAATACATAAATATTTTGTTACATGTTACTAATAAATATATAAATAAATATATAAACTAATGCTGTAGAATTTATAAACTAATGCTGCACAATTTTCAACAACTTCATATTTGTGTGTTAAACTTCATTCCAAGTAAGCAGGAACAAAAAGCAAAGTATGCAGAGAGAGAAAAAAGTGGTGGATAATAGCTTAGACACAATGTTTGTAAGAGTTGTGTTCATATCCTGCCTCTGACACTTATTAAGTATCTTATCTTATAGAAGTCAATTAGCCTATCTGAACCTTAGTTTAATAATTAAAAAAAATTGTAAGCTGAACCAGATGAGAAAATATATTTAAAGTAGTATTCAAATGTTAGCTATTATTTTTTATGAAATATTCAAATTTTCTGTGAACAATATTTAGAGTGAATAAAACCATTCACAAGAAAGGGCAGGGAATTTATTAGAACACAAATTGCAGAAGAAACAGAGAAAGTAGTTTAGTAACTTAGTCCAGGATGAAGTTTTTTAACAGGCTTAGGAACGCTAGAGGAAAAAGATAATTCATATTGCTTTGTCTTTCCTTTATCTTTTTGCTTTTGAGTTGATAAAGACATTTTGAGTATGATGTAAAATTCTCATTGAGTACTAAGCAAGCAGGTATATTTGCTAATTTTGTAAAATGTTTCTTGTCTTTTAAATCTGTGAATGTTAATTTTAGAGGATAATTATGATTTTTATCTGTACATCTTTGACTGTAAATGATTATGAAATATTGAGTATTTTGAGCTTCTTTCTAGTATGACATTGGGCATGTATTGTTCTGAATTGGGGATGAGGACTGTTCAAAAATGCACTACCATTTTTTTTGACAGGAAAAGTACATTTTTCAATTAGGGAAGAAGAGTATAATGGATCTTTTATACATGACCAGAGCACCTAAGAAAAATATTGTCTCATAGGAAGCAACAAGTGAGGTGACTCAATGGAGAGAGTATAGGGCCCAGAATTAGGAAGACCTGTTCAAATTCAGCCTCAGGGATTCTTATCTGTGAGATCCTGAATGAATCACTTAACCTATTTCCCGTAATCCACTGGAAAAAGAAATGGAAAGCCACATTATCCTTGCCAAGAAAATTACATTAATAGCAGGGTGTATGGAGTCATGAAAAATCAAACAGAACTGAAGATTTTTTTTTTTCTGAGCAGCTAGGTGGCCAATGCATAGAGCGCTGGACCTGGAGTCAGAATGGCTCCTCTTTCTGAGTTCATATTAGGTCTTAGACTACCTATGTGATCCTGGGCAAGTCACTTTATCCTATAAAATGAGCTGGAAAAGGAAATGACAAACCATTTCAATATCTTTGTCAGAATATAATGGAGTCATAAAGTTAGACAGAACCAAAACAACCCAACAAAAATAATATGGAAAACAGGAGAGATATGCTATTGGTGAAGTTCTGTGTTGGCCTACCATGTAGGCAGGAATAGCCACTTTCTGTGAAAGTCTTCATCTTTAAATCTATCCATCAGAGGCACAGATAGTTTGTTATTATTCAATTATTTCTCTGGAGAAGAGAAAGAATTAGACTTAAAGCAAATTTGGAGGCTGTTGTAATTATCTGAGTACCAGGTAATGAGAACATGAACCAAAGGTGATAACTATGTGAACACAAAATTAGGAACCAGAGATAGAGTGAAGAAAGAAAAGATTTGTCATCTGACTGAATATATGGGATAAAAGAGAAGGAGGGATTCTAATAAATAAATAACTCTAATAAAAAAATCTAATTTTATTAGAAATTTATTTATATTTTATATAAAATAATCATCTAATAATATTTTCAAAAAGTAAAGTAAAAACCAAGGTCTTCAGGTGAGATGGTAGGAATTGTAAGGTACTTTAAGAGAAAATAAAATAATTTGAGTGGGAAAAAAGAGTAATAAAATGATGGTCTTTGCATTGTTGACTCAATTGAAGTTGGATAATATGAAATTACAACGTATCCAGTTGGCATGGTGGTTGAATTTTCTTGTGTTTCTTTCTGCAGCTTTAAAAGTATTAGGAGAAGAAAAGAAAAATGAAACTAATTGATGTCTGGGATTTGGCAAAATAAGAGTTGCAATAGGATAAAAAGGGCAAAGGATTCAAAACAGAAGATGATATTAGTTGAATTGCACAACTTTTGGACATTTCCTAAGTAGAAAACTTAATCAAATTGACAAGTAACAAATAATAGAGTATTATGAAGCAAAGAGCAATAGTTAAAGCTTATGACACTTTATTCCTCCTTAGAAAAAAGGGCTAACTGTGATGTCAGAATGAGTTTCAGTAGAATACTAGTTATAGGTGTAGGTGAGGAAAAAAAGGTAAAATAAAAAAGCCAGAATTTTCAAGGAAGAGAACAAGTTTCTGATTATAGACAAGAAAGGAAGAAAATTTTGGAATTAAATCAAAGAAAATTTAACACTGATTCAACATCAATCATAATTCCACCTTTACAATTAACTGCTATCAAATGCCAAGTATTAATGTCCTGTCTTAAAAATGAACTTATCTTTATCTTATACATACTTATTTTTGTGCAGGCTTTTTTTGCCCTACAGAATATAATTACCTCAAGGACAGGGAATCATTTATTTATATGTTTGTATTCTTTATTCTATAATGACAAGTACACAGTGTACACTTTTTATAAAAATTTATTGAAAGATTAGCCATTCACCTAAACTTCTTGGTTCCCTTTTAATCCATTAAAAAATAATAGACTTGGATAATTTTACATGTCTCTGAAGCATTGTTTCTTCTCTATTATTTTCACAAAATTGGAAAAAAAATTGGCAAAAAGTTAGTTTGAAGAAAAATGGAGAGGGCTACCAAAAAAAAGGAGTAAATTATTTTCTCTCAAACAGAGTAGGTCCAGTCAAGGGGAATGGATGATGCACCACAGGCCCTTCTTTCGGTAGAATTTTAATCAAATACAGTAACCATAATGGGGAGAGAAGATCAAAGAAATAGGAAAAGGTGATTGCATATAAGATAAAAAAGATTAAACTTTATTTTGGAATCCAACTTTACAAGTGACATTTAAAAATAAACTTGATCTGTAAAAAATAAAGAACTAAGCTTTAGCAATTGAAAAAGCTTATAAAGAGCAATGAGTAGTGGGATTTTAATGGTTCCTGTAAGATGAAAGTGGTTTTATGTATAACTTTTTTTCCTTCAAACCTGTATTTAAATATTTTTCTCCCAAAATTCCAAAGTTTAAAAATACAAATTGTTCACCTAACAGCATTTTTCTTTCTATTCATAATCATAAGTTATGAATTATACCTGTTAGGTTTTAAAAATGACAATAATTTACTGGAAACCCAAATGTAGATTGGGTCAGAAATATCAGTTTTTTCTTTGTCTATTTCCTTTTCATAACTGACTGTGTACTTTACACTTCAGTTGTTTATGTTCATTTTTATCATCCCAGTTTCCTAAGTCATTATATAACTCCACAGTTTATTGTCCATGCACTCATTCTAGAGTCTAATAATAAAAAAAAAAAAAAGCAAAGGGCAAAGTACACTTGTATGCACCTGGTCTCATCTTTGAGACTGAGAGGGGGTGTGTTGAATGTTTTCTGCAGAATCTGAAAAAGTCAGTGTTCATTCTCAAACCTTTGTTTCATGGCCATGCATCAGTGGCTGCCTCTTTATATCCTGGAATAAAAGTTGATACTCCTTTCTGTTTTTATTATATTGTGGTAAGGGAGGCATGATAGCTATAGTTATCACCTACAATTTAGAATTTCTGATCTAGCTTTCATATTTACTGTGCTATTGGCAGGGATTTTCCCTTTTTGAGCACAAATCTCCTCCTTATTGACTTTAAAAGAAGCTCAAACCTTGAGATAGAGGTTATGGTTGGGAAATATCATGTATTAAGGAGGCTATGCCTACATAATCAAGCTATGTGGGAAGTCCTGATAATGAATTTAGCTGTCTGAGTAAGAATCATGAAATTGTTAAAAAAGGTAGACTTTTGAATTGAACTCAGCCTATATACAAATGTTTGTTTTGTTTTTTCTATCTGAATATATCCAAATATCCAGAGTCTAAGTGTCTAAGTTGAAGGGTTGAGAAGAATGCCAGGGTCTGTTGCTTTTACCCTTCTGATATCTTTCAAATCTTTCAAATTTATTCCATTTAGACTATGTTGTTAGGCCCACATTACTCCTTCTCTAGACTACTGCAATAGCCTCAAAAATATTCCAAATACCAATCTCTCATATCTCTTGCCCATCCAACACAAAACTTTTAAATAGATATTGCTAATGTACATGCTCTTACTGTGTTACACAAAAAAAGATTTAATCATGATCTAAAGTTTCTAAGGTAAAATGTAATTTCCTCTGGTACTTAGAAACATGCATAATGTGACTCTAGTCTACCTTTCCAGGTGAAGCCCTCATTTCTCTCCTTCCTTATCTTTACTTTCAAGATATATCAGTTTACTAATTGCTACCTATTTGTGAAATTTGATCTCCTGGTTCCCTGATTTTGCACTGGCTATTATTCACCTTGAGAATTCTTTCCTTTTGCCTTAACATTGAAGGATTTATTACTTTCTTCAAATTACTACTCTTCTTTTACTTCTTTTCTGATTCTCCTATGTGATATCCTCTCCTTTCTAAAATTATTTTTAAAAATTTTCTTAGTATATGTTTTATATAGAATATGTTTATATACATTAAAATGATTACAGTTTTCAGAAAGCACGATTTTAGAGGATCTTTTTTGCATAATTTATTTTCTCATTGTATTATTTTTATCTTTGTACTTTCTTTACCTGACACAATTTCTGACAGAGATTAATAATTTGCTAAGTACATGCTTCATTTAATAACCTTGATTTAGGGCGCAGTTAGGTGGCGTAGTGGATAAAGCACTGGCCCGGGAGTCAGGAGTATCTCAGTTCAAATCCGGTCTCAGACACTTAATAATTACCTAGCTGTGTGGCCTTGGGCAAGCCACTTAACCCCATTTGCCTTGAAAAAAAAAGACCAAAATAACCTTGATTTGAAATTCTATTCTATCACTAATTAAATGGAAATATGTCAGAAGAAAAAACATAGAACATAGAACTCAGAGAATTCATCTTTGTCTCATCTTCAAACCTTGAGACCATCTTCTTTGATCCCTAAGTGTAAAAGAAAGCTAATAGACTAACAATTTCTTGAAGGTCCATTCAGTCCCAAATGTTCTCTGGTTTGTTTTTCATGACAATAACAAGAACCATTTAAATAAAAATCAAATAAATGGGCCATCCTGTAGTAAAGATAGTCTCATTAATAACAAAGCTCATATTCCTCCCCTCCCCTCTCCTCCCTTTTTCTTTTCTTTTCTTTTCTTTTCTTTTCTTTTCTTTTCTTTTCTTTTCTTTTCTTTTCTTTTCTTTTCTTTTCTTTTCTTTTCTTTTCTTTTCTTCTCTTTTCTTTCCTTTTCTTTTGTTTTCTTTCTTTTCTTTTCTTCTCTTTTCTTCTCTTTTTCAATAATATTTAATTTATCTATTTTTCCAACTATGTGAAATGATAGACTTCAACAATCACTTATTTTTGTTTCATTTTTTTCTTCCTCCTGCTCTTTCTCCCCCCCCCCCCCATGGAAAGCAGTCCAATATAGGCTATCCACCTGTAGCCATGCTAAACAGAGGTTTATTTTAGTAATTTTTTTTTACAAAGCATTGTGGTTAAGTGACTTGTCAGAGGTCACCTAGCTAAGTAATTATTAAGAATTTGAGACTGAATTTGAACTCAGGTCCTTCTGACTCCAGGACCAGTGAGCTCTTGACTGTGCCACATAGCTGCCCTTTATTCATTTATTTATTTATTTATTTGTTTGTTTGTTTATTCATCCATCCATTTATTTATTCATTTATTTATTTATATTTTCATCTATGTATGTATGTATGTATTTATTTTTTATTCATTCCTTCATTCCTTCAGTTATTTATTTACTTATTTAATGGGAAGGGGAAATACAGCTAGTTATTTTGAGTTGTCTACCTAACTCTGGTCAAGACTAGAATCAAAGAAACTGTTCCATGTTTCAAGTCTGCTTTGTTCTTAGAATAAGGCCATAAGAGTACAAATTATACTTTACATCAATTTATATAGGTCTTGCCATATTTTTTTCTGAAATTATTTTTTTCAACATTTTTTTTAGGTTATTTTTGGCAAGGCAAGTGGGGTTAAGTGACTTGCCCAAAGCCACACAGCTAGGTAATTATTAAGTGTCTGAGACCGGATTTGAACCCAGGTACTCCTGACTCCAAGGCCAGTGCTTTATCCACTACGCCACCTAGCCACCCCTTCAACATTTCTTAAACAGAATAATACTCCATCATAATCATATACCACAACTTTTTCAGTCATCCATCAACTGATGAGCATGCCCCTCAATTTCAAGTTCTTTGCCACCACTGAAAAGTAAATGTGTTTATACATACAATTATAATTATAAATATATATGTATATACATAGATATATAGATATATAAATATGTATGTTCTTATTTCAGAATTTGGACTCTGGTTTATCAACTAGTAGATTGCTAAAGTCCTTTACAACTGTTCTTTTATAACAGATCTATTCCATTAATCTTTCATTTTATTTTTTAGCTAGTACCAAACACTTTTAATGAATGATGGTATATGATATAATATATCTACTACAGCTAAACTACCTTTCTTTGAATTATTATTCACTAACTCCCTTGATATTTTTGACATTTTGTTACTATTTTTTTCTAGTTCAATAAAGTAATTTTTGGAAGTTTGATTGGTAAGGCACTGAATAAGTAATATAATTTCAGTAGAATTTTCACATTTATTGTATTAGTTCAGCTTACCCATAAGCAATTGACATTTACTCAGTTTTTTTATCTGATTTTATTTGTGTAGAAAGTGTTTCATAATTGTTTTCATATAGTTACTGAGTTTGTCTTGGGAGGTATAATATGAAGTGCCACTGTAATCTCAAATTTCCCAATCCTTGACAAAATCCTTCAATGGACTCTTTAATCAATTTAGGCTATAAGCCTATCTGTCTCTATCTCTGTCTCTGTCTCTATCTCTTGTCTCTCTCTGTTTCTGTCTCTGTTTCTGCCTCTGTCTCTCTCTCTTTAAAGCTACACTCAGTTGTTTCCACTTGTTCTCCTAGGCATTCTTAACCCTTTGCAATTGGACTACCAATCTCATCACTCAATGAAAGTGATTTCTCAAAAGTTCCAAATAATCTCTTAATCACTAAATCCAGTTATCTTTTCTCAGTATTCATTTTCCTTCCTATTTATTGTCTCTTCCTGGATATTCTTTCTTCTTGAGTACTTTCATGAAACCATTGTCTCCTGTTCTCTTTGTTTCTGTATAACCATTCCATCTCATGATCAACTATGTTGCTTTATCACTGCTATCACAACCTAAGCCTAGCCATGTGTGTTATGACATTGTTCATGTCTTCTTTTCTCTCTATACTCTATTTCTCTCTAATGTTGCTTCAGTTCCTATGAATTCAATTGTCATTTCTGTGCAAATAATTCATAAAGCATAAGTTTTCTTCTGCATTCCAATATACTAAAATTTCTGAGTTGTACATTGTAAATTGTATATTCTGATACTATCTCAAACTCTACAAATTGCAATTAAACCTTATAAATTTTCCTATTACACTTTATTAAGTTCCTCTATTTCTGTTGAGGACAACACCATTTTTCTAGTCTCTCAAATTTGTAGTCCCAGAATTATCCTAACCTCCTTATTCTATTTTAGTCAAGTTATCCAATCTATTGTCCAGTATTTCTATTTCAATCTTTAAAATGTGTCTCATATATAATTCTTTCTTCTATTCTTGTAACCCACACCTTCATTTAGGTCTTGATGAACCTCTTCCTGTTTTGATATTTTTACATTTTTAATAATTTATACATTTCTAAAATAGTGTTGTTGCAAAAGTAAGTATAATTCCCCCTCCCCACACAAAAATAGAAAAACATCATGAAAAATAAAGTGAGAGAAAGAGAAAAAAAAATATTAATTTCAGTCTGTGTTCAGATGCCATCAGCTCTGTCTCTTTGGTAGATCACATTCTTTATCATAAATCCATCAGAGAAGTTGCTTCCCTATTTTTTTCCCACAGTTGTCATTGCTAATTGTGTTTCCCTCCATCCATTCCTCCTCACTTCCATTTATTGTATTTTCTCCCTCCTTTCACTTTTCCTTCTTCAAAAGTGTGTTATGGGGCAGCTGAGTGGTATAGTGGACAGAGCACCTGCCCTGGAGCCTGGGATATCTGAGCCCAAATCCCATCCAGACACCCACCAACCACCCAGCCATGTGGTCCTAGACAGGCCACCCAATCCTACCACCTTGCAAAAAACAAAAAAGTGTGTTGTATCTGACTATCCTCTCTCGTGATCTACCCTTCTTTTATCACCTACACCACCACCCCCTCTCCTTGTCTCCTTTCTGTCATCCCTTTCTTTTACTTTTTCCTCTAGGGTAAGAGATTTCCATACCCTATTCAGTGTGTATGTTGTTTCCTCTCTGAGCCATTTCTGATGAGAATAAACGTTCACTCATTCCTCCTCACCCCCCCCACTCCATTGTAAAAAAAAAAAAAATTTCCTGACTCTTTTATGGAAAACATCTTAGCCCATTCTACCTCTCCTTCCCCTTTCTCCCAGTACATTCCTTTTTCACCTATTGATTCTATAAATAGGTATAATTACCTTCATATTTATCTCTCTCCTGTGCCTTGTCTAAATATGCTTTTCCAAACAGTTCTATTAATTGCAATGGTTCATATGAGTTATCATTATCAATTTCCCATGCAAGAATATAAGTAGATCAACATCATTAAGTTTCTCATAATTAACCCTGCTCTCCCACCCTCTATATGCTTCACCTCAGTCCTGTACTTGGAGATCAAACTTTCTATTCAGCTCTGGTTGTTTCAACAGGAAAGTTTGGAATTCTCCTCTTTCATTGAATGTCCATCTTTTCCCCTGGAAGATGATCTTCAGTTTTGCTGTTGTGTTGATTCTTGATTGTATTCCAAGCTCTTTTGTCTTCTGGACTATTATATTTCAAACCCTATGAGTCCTTAATGTAGATGCTGCTAAGTCCTTTCTAATCCTGACTGCAGTGCCATGTTGTTTGAATTGTTTTTCTGACTGCAAATATTTTCTTTGACTTGGTTGTTCTGGAATTTCTCTATAATATTTTGGGAGTTACTTCTTTTTTGGATCTCTGAGGAGTTGATCGGTGGATTCCCTCAATTTCTATTTTACCCTCTGCTTCTAGGATATCAGGGCAAAGCTTCCTTTAGCTCCATTCTCCATTTTCTTCAAAGAACTTTGTTATCTCCATCTGGGCAATTCTGCTTTTTAAGGTTTTCTTCTCCTCATTAACTTTTTTGAATGCTTTTCCATTTCACCTAAATGGATTTTTAACAAGTTGTTTTCTTCTGCATTTTTTTTGTATCTCCTTGACCAAAGTGCTGACATGGTTTTCATGTTTTTCTAGCATTGCTCTCATTTCTCTTTCGAATTCTTCTGCTACCTCCCTTACTTGACTTTCAAAATCTTTTTTGAGCTCTTCCAAAGTCTGACCCCAACTCTTATTTTTCTTGGAGGCTTTGGATACTGAAGCTTGGACTTTGTCATCTTCTGCATGTGTGTTTTGAGCCTCCATGGGATCAAAGTGATTATAGCTGGTCAGAATCTTTTTTTTTTCTGTTTACTCATTTCCCCAGTTTATGTCCTGGGTTTGTGGTGCTTCCCAAGCTTTTGAGTGCTATTGCAGTACCTCCTGCAAGGACCTCAGTTCCTACAATGTCTTTGGAGAGGTTCTGACTGCTCTCTTACCCTGTACTCTGGTCTGTGGATGACCACAAGCACTACCTTCTGCCCTGGAACTGTGAATTCTGCTCTATGGCAGTGGGGGGCCCCAGACTGTGACCATGGTCTAAATCTGAATGAAGCAACAGAGTCCTTCCCCAGGGATAGCAGAGAGACCTCTACAGTCTCCCCTCAAGTCCTTGCCTACTATGGGCTGAGCACTCTGAAAGCAGCTGGGTGAATGCCTGTTGGTTAACTCACAGGTCTGTTTCTGTTTTCAGGATAGGGGCTGCACTGAGGGCCACAATTGTGCTGGCCTTGGCTCTGGGCTAGGCTTCTGCTTCCATGAACTGGCACCCCCAGGGACCCAGCTACCCGTGGGCTGTTCCTGAAAGACTGGAGCTCATTAATTCCTGAATAATGTGACCTTTGCTTTACTGCCTCACCTTCTGACCCAGGTGGAACAGAGCTTTCCCACAGATCTTCAAGTTACCTTGAGCTGGAGAACTGTTTCACTGATTCTTTCTATGAGTTTTCCCTATCCGAAATTTAGAGTCATAATTTTAAGGTTTTTGGAATATTTTGGAAGATAGCTTCTGGGAAATCCTCCCCTTACACTACCATCTTGGTTCTGCCTCTTTTATGAACCTCTTTCCTAGATTATTAAAAAAGTCTCTGAATTGGTCTCCTTGACTCACATCACTACTCATTTCAATCCATACAGATACCAAAGTAATTTTCCTTAACTATTTATCTGGTCATATTGCTGCTCTACTCAAAAATGATTCCCTATTAATCTAGAATAAAAGCTTCCTCTATTTGGTAATCAACTAGTTTCACAAGGTGGTCAAATTATGTATTTACTCACATCTACACTTTCTGTTAAACCATCCAAATTTGCTTTTTTGCTGATTCTTAAACACAACACATTATATTCTATTTGTATTCTATCTGTCATGGTTCAGGGAATCTCCCTCATTATTATTTTTTAAATTTTTTAATTTTTATTTTTTTGCAAGGCAAACTGGGTTAAGTGGCTTGCCCAAGGCCACACAGCCAGGTAATTATTAAGTGTCTGAGACCGGATTTGAACGCAGGTACTCCTGACTCCTAGGCCAGTGCTTTATCCACTATGCCACCTACCCGCCCCTCCCTCATTATTCTTACTCTCAATCATCTGAAACCCTGATTTACTTCAAGGCTCAAGTAAAGTGTAAACTGCATGAGACCATACTTAGTTTCCCAGTGGCTTTTGCTCACCCAATTAAGGTTTTCTTCTAATTATTATTTGTGTGTGTGTGTGTGTGTGTGTGTGTGTATGTTTTATAAATCTATTGTGATATATACTATTATGCTATATCTCTGATTAGACTATAAATTCTTGAGAATTGATTATTTTGTGATATGCTGGAACCCAATGATACCAGCTGCTGAAAGCCTAATTTTTTTCAGCTTGAGGATTTATACCTTGTAATAATGTAAATACCAAAATGGTTCAATTGCTTTTTTCATTGTTGCTGTTCATTGTTTAGACAAATAACATGAAAAAATGACAATAATGTAAATTAAATTTAAAATATTATGCTATAATTTGAATTGTACTTTATGAATTGTAGTAATTTTATATTTATCATGCTTTGATATATATATTTTTCCCCTTTAGAACTGGGTTTTAAACACCTATCAGCAGATAACTAGACTGTTTCATTATGTAGCCTAGTGTTTGACAATACAGTTTGATCAACTGAATAAAAAATATCCTGCTCCCTTAAAGTGTCATCTGACTTGTTTCCTTTAAGGTTAATAATCTACTCATTAATCTAGTTATTCTAGAGATTCATTCTATTTTGGTGATTTTATGTCATAAGTCTCCAAGAATACCATTAAATAAAAAAAATTTCTTTAGTTGGGACAATATATTAACTCATTATCTGAAACTGGAGTTATCTTTTTGGATCAATGAAATTATATTATCAAGAGGTGAAGGAAACTGAGTTACTGCTGTGATTATGATTAGGACAAAAGGGGATGAATAGGGAAAAAATGATTGTCAAAATAAGAAGTTTTGATAATTGACTGAATATGAAAGCTATTGGATAATATGGAGCCAAGTACAATTTTGGAATGATCAAATGCTTATGAATTTTCAGTTGTTCAATTAAATTCTTCTGATATTCACTTAAGACTTCTTGGGGAAAGATATTAAACTCTCTATTTCTTAACTGTAAAATGAACTACATTTCTAAAATTTCTCCAATTTGAAATTAAATAATTATCCTATAAATCCGTCTTATGCTATCTGTAGGGCCGAAGTGGAGAAGTACATAAAGAGAAAAGAGTCTGAATCCTGATTAAGCCTTTTGAGATCCCCCAGTCAGAAATAAACTTTTCCTAAATATATTTTATAACAAATTTTGTCATTTTATACATTACTTTATGGATTATTTTATACTGTGGTTAAATTACAGCCAACATAATGTTCTTCTAGACTACTCAGTACCTAGTTCAATGTTTTCCATAGATTCAATATATAATTGTTGAATTTTCGTAAAAGCTAATAGGCACACTAAGGTCTGTTTACTGAATGTAGAATCAGGAACATTCATCTTCAGATATTTAGCAGCTGTGTGACCTTGGGTGGGTCACCTAACTCTATGTACTTCAGTTTCCTTATTTTGTAAAATGAGTCATAAGAGGGTGTGGCAAACCACTCCAGTTTTTTTGTCATGAAAACTGCAACTTGCAAAGGACTTTACTATAAATAGGAATATTTTTTTGGTTTTTGTTTTAGTTTTTGTAAGGCAATGGGGTTAAGTGGCTTGTGCAAGGCCACACAGCTAGACAATTATTAAGTGTCTGAGGCCGAATTTGAACTCAGGTACTCCTGACTCCAGGGCCAGTGCTCTATCCACTGCACCACCTAGCCGCCCCCAGGAACACTTTTTTTTTGTGTTCGAAATGTCTCGATGTATTTTTAATGTAGCAAGATAGTTGTATTAGTAAGAATTTTTTTTTAAAAAAAGCTAAACCCCATTCTTTAAAATAGCAATATTTAAGGTAAATGCAATTGATTATAAGTATCCTATTGGGCTCAAAAAAACAATTTTAATATGCAGTTTCATAGGCATTTATGAAAAACAGACCTCTAGCACCATTATAGATGGTGTAGTTTACAGCTTTCTCAAATGCATGCATTGTTTTTACAGAAGAACACGAGGGGCAATATCAAGAGAATTCTCCAATCTATTTTTACCCCACACTTTTCAGTTGATAACCACACTTGATTTTCAAATGAGAATATGACAATTTCTTACTTTGGAAGGAAGAATTGCACTGCCCTTTCTACAGAAATACCACCCATGATAATTTACTTTAACATTTCAGGATGCCCTTAAAGAGAAAGTCATTATTGTTTCTTAAATAGAACATCTTCTGACTGCTGTGTATCTATAATTATATGCAAATAACTAAACATTATGTAGAAATAAAACAGTAATAAACCTCTATAGACCTAAAAGGAAACAATTTATGAAGTAAAGTTTAAGAATAATGCAAAAATATGAAAATACATATGTGGCAACAAGCTCACTTATAGGTTCAGAATTTGTTGCAGTTATTAATGTATTACAGATTTGAATTTCAAAATTTTAACATTGAGAGGAATTTTAGAAAGGGAAATGAATAGGGTAATGCAACTGAGGGTTTATTATAAAGACACAAAAATTATAGGGTGCAAAAATTTAATATATATATTTTTTCAGAGTCGTCCTAAGCAAGAATAATCAGTTAAAAGAACAGGATTCCTCAGTAAAGGGTACTATATAAAGCACTCATATATAAGTGACAATAGTTATGAATTCCTTTGGTTCAATTTGGTGTTTTTAGTCATTACATTATATCCATACCATGAATTACTGAGTTCATAGTAGTTTTTGTCATAAATTTTCTCAAAGCTGTTAAATAATATCTAACATTTATGTAGTTTACATAATATGATTCAAATCTCACAATATTTTAATATAGACATTAGAACTATTTGGGGGGGCAAGGCAGTGGGAAGTGACTTGCCCAAGGTCACACAGGTAGGTAATTGTTGAGTGTCTGAAGCCAGATTTGAACTCAGGTCCTCCTGATTCCAGGGCCAGTGTTCTATTCGTTGTGCCACCTAGCTGCCCCCACTAAAACTATTTTTGTTCCTGTTTTCCGGATGAAGAGAATTACGACTTAGAAAGTTTAAAAAAAATAAATCACAGTTACATGGAAGTTGAGTAAGGAAGTGAGTTTTCATGTCAAGTCATCTTTACTCCAAGTCCGACATCATCATTAATACTATTCCACCCCCATAACAATAATATTTACATTATTTGTGCAAATAGTACAATTATTATCATGTAGGATTTTGTTGAATTTAATAGTACTCCAAAAGAATCAATATAAGCAATATGCAATATCATAATGATTGAGTATATGTATAAAGCCTTGTAAAACTATAATAGTAGCCATATTGCAAAAGTCAATACATAAAAAAAGCAAGAGAGGTAATGAAAGTTGTTTTTCTAAGTATTTTCTCTGGAGATAGATAACTTTTTTTTATCATGAATCCTTTGAAATTGTCTTGGAGCATTCTCTTGATCAGAATTTGTTAATCTTTGCATGGCTTATTTTCCTTACAATATTGCTGTCTTGTGAGCAATACTTTCTTGATCCTGTAACTTTCTGTTGAGTCAGTTAATGTACATCTTCCCAGATTTTTCTAAAACCAATCTGCTCATCATTTCTTATAGCACAGTTGTATTCCATCATAATCATGTACCACAACTTATTGAGTCATTCTTCAATTTATGAATGTACATTTGATTTCCAGTTCTTTGCTATACAAAAAAGAGCTGCTTTAAATGATTTTAAAGTTTCTTGCCCCTTTCTAAACTGTTATTTTAGATAATTATATCAGATATTATCTAAGTTTTTTATTTTTTTATTTTATTTTATTTTTTTATTTTTATTTT
This sequence comes from Macrotis lagotis, assembly GCF_037893015.1. NCBI lineage: Eukaryota > Metazoa > Chordata > Mammalia > Peramelemorphia > Peramelidae > Macrotis > Macrotis lagotis. The sequence continues at coordinate 573,595,549 of NC_133666.1, forward strand.
ATTTATTTATTTTATTATTTTAGTTTCTTTATTTCTTGAATTTAAGATAAACTAAAATAACATAAAACCTCTCCTACCTAGAAATCAGTTCAGAAGTACTTTTTTTTGCCTACTAAGTATGTTGAAATGAGAATATTTACAATGATGATACTTGGAAATTTCAAGACCATGAAACGTCTTCTAAATTGTCAAAGATTCAACTTCATACTCAAATACCTCCACAGACAGTTTCCATAATCTACTCATGCATGTTTGTATCCTTTGACTCTTCCTTATGTTATCCCAATATTTTGTTACAGGTAGTCCACCTAATTTTCTTAGATACTTTCTCTCACCTTCTCTTGATGTAAGAATAACAGTGGTACACTTTAACTGCCTACCCTTCATTCCTTACATTTACAATTTGCTCAATCTTTCTCTTTCTGTAAGAAAATTCCTTGCTGCTGTCCCTATTCTTCTTGGGAGTTCCTAAATTGTAACATATTTTATCTTGCTACATACAACACTGTTTCTTCATTGCCCTTTGTTTACACCTGGATGCTGTGTTGATATACCATTTTCATATTTAGTGTTGAGAGAATGGTGATCCATACTTCACTTCTCTATGGCAACACTGATTAAATATTACTATTGAAAAGATAAGCCTTTGTATTCTTGAGAGACTTGGGATAATTGCAAGTCTGTTACAATTTCCTATGTAATTAATTTCTCTCCTTTTTTATTAACTCTGTCAGCAGATTATGTCATCATCTACATTAGTTAACCCAGATAATTGTGAACTGAAATATAGACATCCACTTGATCTTTCCTGTATAGATGAAAAAGTTGAACCCTTTATAATGTTACAATTCCTTAGATGTAATTACCACAGTGATCTGCAAATGGGAACATCAATAAGGCCTATAGGACTCATTCTCACCCTTGTTTGGAGCTAGATCTCCTCTATCACCATTCTTCCAAACTAGTTCATCCCAAACAATTTTAGTACTAGGCATGCTTTGTTCTCATATCTAAAATCCAATTGCTTACAAATTCAGATTTGTCTTTTTTAGGTTTGAGAAGGAATTTTCTCAAGGCAGTGATCTTAATGTGGCTTGTTTATGATGCCAACTAATGAAAATATATCTAACATATTCTAAATGAAGAAAGACATCATGAAATATAATTTTTGCAACCTCTATTAGTGATTGATTTCACTGGGAAAAAAGCATGCAGTCACATAATATTTTTTTCCTTTTATTTTAAAATTTATTTAAGGCAATGGAGTTAAGTGATTTGCTCAAGGTCACACAGCTAAACAATTATTAAGTGTCTGAGGCCCAATTTGAACTCAGATACTCCTGATTCCAGGGCCGGTGCTCTATCCACTGTGCTACCTAGCTGCCCCACATAACATTTTTTGAAGAATTTTTCTTCTTATTCAAGAGGACACAGCAAACTGGAGAGTGAAATGCTTCCTATTTATTATTCACATTTCAAATTTCAAGAAATTAAAACTCAAAAAATTCAATGTAATTTTCTTAATATTGCATGGCTAGAAAGTTGACGAGGTGAAACCTGGATATTTTGTAACATTCCAACTTTCTATTAGAATGCCAACACAATAGTACTATCTAATAAGTGAGAGATTGCCTTTGGCACTATCAGAAGAGCTTCCATGTGGTTTCAGGTTGAATAAAGGTTTAAGGGGACATTATTTATATGCATGTGCACATTTGGGCTTGTGTATGTATGTGTGTGTATATATATATATATATATATATATATATGTATATATATATATATATGTATATATATATATATATATATCCCTCTGTATGTATATGGACACACATATGGATATTCCTGATGATCAATAACTAAATTTTTTTAAAGTTTTTGCAAGGTAATGGGGTTAAGTGGTTTGTCCAAGGCCACATAGCTAGATAATTATTAAGTGTCAGAGGTCAGATTTGAACTCAGGTACTCCTGACTCCAGGGCTGGCGCTTTATCCACTGTGCAACCTAGCCACCCCAATAACTTAATTTTAATTGATGAAAAAGATTACCTTTTTTTCCTAGGGTCTGCCAACTCCCAAAATTTTATCGTTAACAATGCTTGCTTCTGAATTATCCAACTAGCTACTGCACTGAGCAAGTCATTTTCATCATCAAGATCTAAATTTCCTTAAATGAAAAATGAATGTTTAACTAAATGATCTCAGCATGTTGTTTTGTTTTGTGCTTATCTGCTTTTCAAGAGAACTCAAAGCCTGTGAATCACACACACACACACACATACACACAAACATGAAAAAGAGGCATTTAGTTTTAGCAAGAGGAAAATTAATCTTCTAGGGTAATCAATCCCTAGTATTTGAAATAAGGAACACAGAACTCAAAGACAAGAGAAAAAGTCAAGCCCTGAGTTCTCACTACATCTTAATTTAGAGGAACTCAAGTTCCTCTGAACTTGAGTATTTATATATCAGAGATTGTTTGTATACTATTTAAACATTACTTCCCTATATGCATTATAACATGATATCTCTCTAATAAATGCAAAATTTGTATGTGAACAATCTGTGTATACCATCAAAATGATAGATAATTGAAATTAGTATACTCAATAAAAGCTGTCATGATTTTGTGATTCAACTTTTTCAATATATGTAATATCTATATGTTATATATAATCCATATTATATATCTATATATCTATAACATATAATAACCAAGATAATCTGAGTCTGTCTTTGTGTCCTCACATAGAGATAGTTTTAACAAAGACTCATAGTCATATCCAGAGCAATTTGTCTAGAAAGTCCCCTTTGTCCATTTATTTATAGCAAATATTTGCTTATAATAGAATTAAAAAATCAGCTCATCATTATCTATAGTACAAATCTTTTATAAAAATGTAAATATAAAAAAGATAAAGTATAAGTGGTTTGATTTCATAGCTGCAGTAAGGCGCAAGAAAAGAAGGAATCAGAGAGTTTCCATGACTCAAAAGTTCGTGGGCTTCTACTTCCTATGACCCTTCTTTGATATCTTCTGGCTGAGAAAACAGGATTTTTTATCAGTGACCTTTTTGATATTCAACTAATATGATAGTTTAAGAAGCAGTGGACAGGGGTGGCTGGGTGGTGCAGTGGATAGAGCACAGTCCCTGGAGTCAAGAGTACCTGAGCTCAAATCTGACCTCAGACACTTAATAATTGCCTAGCTGTGTGGCCTTGGGCAAGCCACTTAATCCCATTGCTTTGCAAAAGTCTAAAAAAAAAAAAGAAGCAGTGGACAGACAAAAAAATGGACTTAAATCTAGCCTTTATATATCTAAAACAATCAAATTGATTTGAGAAAAAAATCAACACTATTTCCTTTCATTCTAAAAATTGCTACTTTTAAACAATCCATTTGACAGAAGACCAAAATGTGATCTCTACTTGCAGCTGTCTGCAATTGGATTATGTTAAGAGATTTTTGTCACAGAATATATCAAGCCATAAAACATGTATGTCATATAGTATAATATTTTGTTATAAATTTCAAAATTTAGAGTATTGTCATACTGTCTTCTAAATGATCATTTTTGCTTTGCTTAGTTATGTTTGTGCCAGTTTTCCTATTTAGTCACATAGACTGAAAAAAGCTTTTTCTTTCATTTTTTTATTGTTTTAAATTATAAGGGTTGAATTAAAGTTGAAACATTTGCTGGTATGGCAGGGGGTAGACCTGAGCTCTGATATGCACTACTAATTAACTTTTTTTGGTGTTGAATCATTGCTATTTTCTATACAACATTTTCAAGTTATAATTCAGCCACACAAAATTCAATGATTTTAGTGTTGTATCTCTACCCACAAAAATGAGTTCTGAGTAAAGATATCACAGAAACCATAAAGTGATCAACTAATTTTGAAATGATCTGTCTTTGTATTTGATGTTATCACTATAACTTTATGGATATTTATGAAATTAGGTTGAGTTTTTTGAATAAAAAGCAAATAAAGATTTTGTCTTTTAAATATATTTTATTGTTATCATTTAAACTTTGACATAATTTCTCCCTATATCTTCAAATTCTACTCTTCCAGAAAATCATCCCATATAGTGAACTTTAAAAAAGAAAAAGAAAACAAAAATCAGTGATAACTAATCAATTTATAGTAAAAAATTACCAAATATATCCAGTATTACATATGGGGTTATTCCACCACTACAATAGTTTGGGATTGGGATGGATCTCAACCCATACCTTTTTTGGGGACCTGCTTATTCTTTTACTTCTGAAGTATTTAATTTTGATTGTTTTGCATTGTCCTTTCCACTTTTGTAGTTGAAGCATTTGTTCATATTCCTTTCTTATCACTGCTTACTTCTACCTGTAACAATTCATGTAAGTTTTTCTGTGATTCTTTGAATTCATCATAATTAGTATTTTGCAGCATAGTAACATTCCATTACATTTATATACTACACTTCTTGAACTGATGAATATTTGCTTTGTTTCCAGTTCTTTACTATTATAAAAAACATTGTTATAAAGATTTAGAGTCATATAGAGATTTCTTTTTTAAAATAATGGTGTCCTTGTGGTATACTACTAGAAGCAACTCAGAGTGAAAGTGTATGGAAATCTTAAGACTTGAAATCAGGGGAAATCAGGGGAAATAAAATAGTCCCATTCCCCTTGCCTAAGGGGTTTTCAGATTTAGGAGGCAATGAAAGTAAAACTACTTTGTGAATGATGGGATGGGGAAGAATAAAGGGAGAGAAAAAAGAAGAAAACAAATAGAAGATGAATGGGAAAATTGGAAAAGATATCCAAATGAATTTGGATTCCACTTAGAATGTTAACCTAAAGTGAAACTTCTTAAAGATTATTCTTCACTTGCTTTAACTCTTTGTCTCTTACATCAAACAAGACATAAATTTGCTTCAGTTATAAAGAACCATAATCAATTTGATCTAAAAAATCACAGCCTCAGATGAAGACATGGTTTCAGAAGTTACCCAGTATACTGAGTCCCTGAACAAGAATTTCATCTGCAATGTTCACACATCTAGTATCCATTCAATCTCCACTTGAATCATTCCAGTAAGAGTCAATCCATTACCTACTTAAGAATTCATTCCATTTATAGACATCATTAAAATGTAGTTAAACAATACTTTTTAGGACATTTTAAAATTAAATTTCTATCTTTGTTTTTCTTTTCATATTTATAGAAGGTTAAAGAATTCTAGGGGCAACTAGGTACTGTAGTGGATAGCCCTGGAGTCAGAAGTACCTGAGTTCCAATCTGAATTCAGACAATTACCTGTCTGTCACTTAACCCCATTGACTTACAAGAAAAAATACCAAACCCCCCAAAAGCAAAAAAACCCTAAACTTGTAGAATTCTTATAAATGATAAAAATAATCATTGTAATAATATTATCAGAGCTGTAGATTAAGAAATGATGTGCGCCTCTACTCATTACAGGGAGAACAAATCTGTTTTTAGGTTCTTTGCTATTCTGATATCTGAATTCCCATTTAGTGATTACAAAAACATCTTTATTTTAAATAATTATTTACAATGATAAAGTCAAATTCAAATTTCCATGCAAAAATCGCATTTCTCTTCATATGACTTGCTACTTCCAGAATGATATCCAGTTTGAGACTTTAAGACTAAGGATTTTTGGAGTTTTTTCCAATCATCTCCCTACATTTGATTAACCTCTTTTGGAGTTGAAGTATAGAATCTTCTTAATTCTTTCAGAAATAAACTTCACAGGACTGATGAAAATTTTATAAAAAATGCTTTAAAGCCAATTTTCTCTTTCATTTTATTCAACACATAGATAAGTTTGATTCTTTTCACTATTTTAAAGAAAAGTATCATTTAATACCACACTTTTTGACTGAACAAAATAAATATTTTTAGTCATATGAGTTTATTCATAGAAATAGCTTCTTTCCAAAATGTTTATGAAGATATTTAAAGATAATTACATTTTCACACTTTCCAGGAAGGCAATATATTCTCACAGGAAATGTAGGAAGGAGAGAGAGAAGCAAAGACAAGTGGGAGATTAGGCTCAATTAGCCAGGTTTAAGGCATAAATAAATGAATAAGGAAACCTGTTTATATTAAGAAACCCAAATAATGAGTTGATAGTGAGAACCAGTACAAAGTTCCAGGAATAAGCACATTCAAAGGGCAACAAAGAAGTCATAAAAGGAATGCCTAAGTAGAGATCAAAGGCAGGTAGGTCAAGAGAGAATAATTTAGGAAAAACATAAACACACTATTAAGATTAGCCTTTAGCAAAATGGTAGGTTTTTTTTAATGAAGAATAACTTTTCCTGAGGTAATGTTATTTTTTCAGGAGTTATGTTGTTCATCATGCCCTATTTTCTGTCAGCATAAACATAAGACCCAAACATAATGGACTTTGAACAACTTGTAGTCTTGACATTTTCAGAATCTTTGGGTACTCACCAACACTATTTAATAGAATGGAATTTGTGATTTTTAAAATGCATCTTTTTGTTTTGTTTGGTTTTATTAAGTTCTGTTGATTTATGAGATACAGTGTCAAATATTTTCTGGCTAGTACATTATCTAGCTTTGAGGACAGTGAAGTTGTAGAATGGATAAAAATGTTAGCTAGATTAGGATGAACTAAGTTCAAATCCCATTTCAGATTTTTTAATTAATTCTGTCACTCAGATCACTAAATTTACTTTACCCTCAGTTTCCTCATCGTAAAATCAGGATAGCAATTTCATGTACTTTATCCTATTGTTATAAAGATCAAACAAAATCATCTATATCTACAGATTACAAGCATCAAAGCGCTACATGAATGCTAGTTATTTTTATTGTTGCAGCTGCTGGTATACATATAGGATTTCCTCGACTTTTTTTTTTAATACGTGGACCACTTTGGCTCTCTAGTAACCACTTGTCATAAATTTTTTTAAATACTCAAATAAAATAAAATATAAAATATCACAAAGAAAAGACCTATTTTGAACCCATAATGAAAATTTAAAAAATCAAACATGCCAGTTTGAGAACCCCTGACTGAGGGTATTGGGGTGTAAAATTATATACTTTATTTCATTGGATCCTCTCAACAGCTCTACAAAGTTAACAAATACAGAAAATATTATAATCACTTTTTAGATAATAATATCAGAGGAAGGGAAGGAAACAAACATTTCCTAAGGACCTATAATATGTCTGGCATTGATTTATATGTTAGAAATATATAATGAAATTAATGTCTTGCCCAAGTTTCTATAACTGCTATATATCTGAGGCAGGATTCAAACCCAGATGTCCCCTGATGTCACAATCAATATTCTTTCCCTTACAATATATTGATGTGGAAAAGGAGTTATCCTACAGAAATTCCAAGCTTGGATACTTGGAATCAATAAAAATGCATTTTCTTTCTTTTAAAAAAATCTTATATCTAGAATTACTGGTGAAAATTTAAAGATGATCTTTTATTTTTCCTTTTCAAGGTTTTCAAGGACATTATGCTGTTAGAACTTCAATTCACAAGTTCAAAAGATTTTTTAGACTTTCCAGGAAGCTTGTGAACAGAGAGCTTATGAGGATTATCACTGGAGGTTGAATAGCTGAATTCTAAATAATGACTTTGCAATTTCTATTTACATTTTTGAGGAAAGCAAGGTAAAATCTCCCACCTCCACTCAGAGGGGCAAAGGTGAACAGAACTGAGGTGCTGGGTGGCCTTTATTTAACTAATTTACTTTGTGTATGCTTTAAAGGAAATCTTTATATAGCACACAAGTCAATTACTAAATCTAAGATGAAAGGATTGGCTTTTAGGGAAGCTAATCTCAGGATTCAGCTTGTGGTGCAAAGAAACTAAAACAGTAGCCCCTACTCAGGGTGAAGCATGATGGTGAAAAAGTAGGACAGTTACAAGGACTTATTATTATTATTATTATTATTATTATTATTATTATTTTGGGAGGGAATGGTTTTCATTTGGACATTTTCAGAGTGGAACATTATTATACTGCAATGAATTACAGAATTAAGACAAGGGGAAAAGAATAATTCTGCTTTCAGAAGGTAATTTGGAATATATGATATATTTGGAATATAAGATTATGATTATATTTTGGCAGTTTTCAAATAAAGAGCATTAATACATCTTGGAAACATTCTCAATGAATCTCAGAAAGGTTCCATCTGAAGTGAAAAAGAAATTATCAATTATCTTTTTCTTTAGATAAGATCAGATACTTCACTTCAGCTAATCATGTATTTTAAACTTCTGTCCCTTCATCTCTAATCCCTCATGCCAAGCACAAGGGGGACACAAAGAGGGTATATTTGAATGAAAGTATAATAAAATATCATAGTACTCAGAAGCAGGAAATCTAGACTCTAGTCACAACTCCTTTTCTAGATAACATTTCCTTGGGCAAGTCTGACTTTTCTTGTGCCTATGTTCAGTTATGTATTAAAAAATGAGGAAAGTTAGCTATAAATGAATGACTGTGTTGTAATGGTGTCAGATTGGGTCACTTCTTCATTGCTATGATAGGTCAAAAGCACAAGAATCTCAGACATAGAAAAGGACATCAAAATTCTAGAGTTCAATCTGTACTTATAAAAAAATGTTAATATATCATTTCATCCACTTTTTCCCCCTTAAAGGCTCTCATACTTTTTTTGAAGACTCTAACTTCTGATAAATTTCCTGAGATAGTCTATCTAATGTTTGATATTTGAGTAGGATATTTATCCCCCACAATTGAGTAGCTTCACTGCCTAGCAATTCATTACACAACTTTATCAAGTCAACATGAATTTATTAAGTTCCTACAATATTCCAGACATGTGATCTAAAGCCTGGTAATACAAATAGAAGTGAAAATGTCGTCCTTAATGGCATGGAGTTTACATTTAAATGGGCAAGGTTACTAGTAACATTAAAACTAATTCAAAAACAAATTAAAAAATAAGGGAGGAAGGGGAAGGTATTTATATGGGGAAAAGGTAGAAAATGAAATAGGGTAGAATGGAATTCAGAGAAGAGACAACTAGAGCAACTGGATGAACTGCTTTAGAATGGAAGTTCCAGGAAGAAATGACTCCTCAAAAGAAGGTTCCTCTGCATGAAGATAGAAAAATCTTTATGGACCATGCATTTAAGGAGTAGAGCCTGTTCAGTTATTTCTTTATTTCCAACCAGCTAGAGTCTTCCAGGCTTCTCCATCTATGCTTCTGCTAGATATGATCCCACCTCTCCTACTTTTTCCTTTTCTTTTATATGTTGTCTTCCTCCATCGAAAGCAAAAACTACCTTTTATCTTTCTTTGTATTTTCCGTGCTTGCTACAATAACTGGAACATAGTAAGTGTTTAATCAATGTTACTTGATTCATTGTCAGGGGTAGAAGGCACTTGTAGTTAGAGACAGCTGCAACACAAAGGGATTTTCAAGGGTGAAGAGGATACTGGACAGGATGAGAATGATCTTGACTTCTAAATCAATTATTGTTCTTTACTCTTAGACATAGTACAGCAAAGTGGTATAGTAGTTAGAATGCTGGACTGGAGTCAAGAGGACCTTAATTCAAATCCAGCTTCAGAAACTTAAATTCTATCTAGGTGACCCTGGGCAAGTCACTTAACACTCTTTGCTGAAACCCTCCAGTTTCTGAAATGGAGAAGGAAATGGCAATTAATTCCAGTATCTTTGCCAACAAAATTTCCAAATTGGCTAACATAGAGGCAGGCTCACATGACAGAGCCAAGATGAAGGAATCAAGGCAAGAACACCTACAACTTTTCCCCCAAACCACTCCAAATATCTTTGAATAATGATTCTGACCAAATTCTACAGGGGAAGAACCCACAAAAAGACCAAGTGAAATAATTTTACAGCCCAAGAGAACTTGGAAGATCCATGGGAAAGGTTCTACAGTACAGCCTGGCCCCAAGCAAGCAAACTGACTCCATTCATCCAGCACCAGCCCACAGGGCACCCTGGAGGCACCTGGGTTTATGGAGAAGATGGTGGTTTCTGGACCTCTCCATCCAGGATTGCCAAGGACAATTGGAAAGTTCAACACGTAAACTCTGCTACACCAGAGTGAGAGTGGAGCCTGATCCAGTGCAGCCTCAGCACAGACCCAGGTCCCAGGAACCAGGAGCAGGCCTGGAGAGTCAACTGGCAGGCAATCACCGGGCAAGGAGTCACCCAGTAGCCACTTCCCAAGAGTATAGCCCTCAGCTGATAAGGGGTCAAGAAGACTGCAGAGGTCTCTTTGCTATCCCTGAATTAGGACTGTTGCTTTGTCCCTACTCAGAGCCAGGTTGTAGTCTGGGAAAAGCAGCTTTATTGCCATAACAGAGTAGGGACTCTCCTCATAACTCCAGGACAGAAAGGAGTGTTTGTGAGCATTCACAAACCCAAGTACAGGTGAAAGGTGAAGAGTTAAATTGAGATCTTCCTTATCAGCAGGCTTGGTCCAAGGAGAAGGCGCTTCCTAAGCAAAGTGAACTGAAGGATGTTGACTAAAGCAAGAAACAGGGAGAGCTGGTCAACATTCCTAGTAAAGATGCTTTGGGATTCACACCTGGGGACTTGGTGCATCCCTGGGTGTTTGCCTCAAATCACCTAAAGAAAGTGATTGTGCTCAGACTCTGAGGGTATTTTGACTGAAATTCCCCAGATCACTGAGTTTAGTCTTGTAAAACCTTGGACCTGTGCCACATTTGTATGAGCACTATAAAAGTCTTACTTAGGAAAGTGGGCTTTGGTAGTCACCCCTTCAGAAAGGATGCTTTTTTGTAGGAACTTTCCCAATTGAGACCCTGGAGACTAAGTTGTGACATCACTTCCCCAGCCAATCATGATTCCAGGAGTTGGAATTTCCTCAGTTGGGTAATTCTTTCTCTTTCATCTCTTACCTTTCCTTTCATTTATCTATGTTGTTTTTCTTCATTTGTATATATATATATATGTATGTATATGTACATTTATATACATGTGTCTGTAAATCTCTTGCGTTATAAGTATAGTAATCATTAAATTATCATTTAAAGACTTAAAAATGTCATTGTGGGACAGTTTTGAGCTGACCAAATTAAAAGCCTGCATGAAACATAACCCTTTCTATTACAACAGGCCAGGAGAATAGCCAGAGCCACTCATAAGAGCTTGGAGGCATTGAGGTATCCCTAAAAACAGCTACAAAAGCCCTCAAAATTTTCGTATACTGTGGTCCCCACCTGGGACCAGAGCTCCACCTTAACAAAGAGTTAAAATCAAGTTATAGATTGGGGAAATGTGCAAATAATAGAGAAAAAAATGGAAAATAGAAATTGAAATAATTCATCAATCATCTCTTGAAAGAAACTCCAAAATGAAAATTGCCAGAAATATTATGGTTGGTTCTTGTCTTTTTTCTTGTCCTTATTCAATTGTGGCTGATCAGACCAAAATGAGCTCAGAATGCTCTACCACAGACTGGGCACAAATAGTCCATGTGAATACCTGGAGTAAGTACTCTATACTTACATATGCCACATTTCTTTTGAGCGGGTTCAATTCTGCCTTCCTCATAAAGTGTAGCAAGCTCATTGATGAGGGCATGCCATGCTTGAACATCCTGTGCCAGTATTTTCCTGAAAATGTGTCCAACCCATCATAGTTGCACTCTCTGTAGTAATGTTGGAATGTTAGGCAATTTAGATTGAGAAAGGATCTCAGGATCTGGTATCTTCTCCTGCTATGTGATCTTCAGAATTTTCCTAAGACAATTTAAATGGAAGTGATTCAGTTTCCTTACATGGCACTGACAAACTTTCCAGGTTGCACAGGCATATAGCAATGTGGCCAACACAACATCTCTGTAGAACTTCAGTTTGGTATTCACCTCTTCTCTCCCATACTTTCCTTCATAACTTCACAAATACTGAGCTAGCTCTGGCAATGTGAGTATCAACCTCATTGTCAATGTGTATCTCCTTGGAAAGGACACTGCCAAAGTAAGTGAACTTGTCCACTGTACTCAAAACTTCTCCATTTGCTGTAATCGATAGTTCCACATATAGATGATGTGGTGCTTGCTGATGAAACACCTGTGTTTTCTTGATGCTAATTATTATACTAAAATTAGCACAAGTGGCAGAGAATCAATCCATTCTTTGTTGCATCTCTGTTTCAAAGGCTGCACTGATAGTGCAATCATCTGCAAACAGAAGATCAAGCACCAACACTCCCTCCCCTTTGGTATTAATTTTTAGCCTTTTCAAGTTAAAGAATTTGCCATCAGTGCATTAGCTGATCTTGAGACCATGTTCATCTTCATTGAAGGCATTTGATAATATGGTTGAAAACATCATGCTAAAAAGTATGGGAGCAAGGACACATTCTTATTTTACTTCATTGGTGACTGGGAAATCTTGAGAGCATTGTCCATTGTCCAGAACCTGGGCATGCATATATGTCATGGAACTGATGTACAATACTGATGAACTTCTCTGGGTCATCAAATTTTGACAAAATTTTCCATAAACCCTCATGACTGACAGGATCAGAGGCCTCCTTGCTCAGTTCTACAAATATTGTCTAGGGACCTGTTTGGTTTCTGGAAAAATCCTGGTGTTGTCAGGCAGCAAATACCATATCGACTATTCCTCTATCCTTTCTGAAGCCACACTTGCTCTCAGGAAGGTGACCAACTTTCAGGTGAAGATTTGGCCTATTGAGAGGGACTCTGGCAAGAATCTTACCAGCAATGACTAAAAGAGAAATAAATACCCTTGTGATTATCACAGGACAATCCATTTCCTTTACCTATATAAAGATGTTTGATGGAGACATCCTCAAATTCTTGGGGGATAACCTCTTCATGCCTTATGACTTGGAAAATTTCAGTCTGTTTTTGAATGTGCAACTGCAATAGAATTAGCACCAGGTGAAAAGAGGCAGGCACAAATGAACCACAATATCAACAACAACTCACTAAGTCCAGTACTTAAGAGTCCTTGGTTTTTTGTTTGTTTTTGTTTTGTTCATGAGAAAACAAGCACAGAGAAGTGACAAGATTAGAAATCTCTCACACAATGACTAAATGTCAGAACTGAAACTTCAATACAAAGCTTCTCTCTTTAACTTGAGCATTTTTTGTTTTTCAGTAGTCTGTCTCTTTGGAATACTTGCCCTATCTGCTTTGAAAGTAAGTTGATGAGAAAAAGAATGAAAACAAATGCATTTTTCTAAAATTCAAATCACTCTAAATATGATGTTATATTATTTTTATTACTCTGGTAAAGTGATAACAGAATGCATAATAATACCTTTGACATTTTATGTATTCACATAGCTATTTCTTTCTCATTATATCAAGATAGAGAAAATGAAGTAAAACGATGCTTAAAGATGTGTTTTATAATAGACACTACAGTATAAGAAGAGGCTCATTGTTCTTTATCCACAAACTCACATTGCACCCTAATTATGTTCTGACTGGCAAATATTGCAGAAGCTATGTTTTTTCAATCTTGTTGATTTACTCCTAAATATGAATAAATAGATAACAAGGATTTTTTCATTTTATCATCAGTTGAAAATCATTGTTATCTATACTTAGAGATATTAGAAAATGAAATTAAGAGATGAAGAATTTGCTGTCTTTCCTGCTCTTTTGTCATCTTCCACATTTTTTCCTTAGATATATAGAACAATGTTCCATTTTCAGTTTTCAAATGTATGTTTAAGAAGCTTGACAATGAATGGAATGGAGAGTTTTGAATTATGAAGACTCAAGATCAAAATTTTACTACAGGAAAAATTGTTAACCTCTCTGTGTCTTAATTTCCTCTTCAACAAAATGGGAAAATAATAACTAGGGTATAATGTATGGTATGCAATTTTACTGAATTGCTGAGGGACCAAATGGGATAATTTATGCAAAGTACTTTACAAACTTTTAAAATACAAATTTTCTCTTCTTAGCGTACTGAAGGACCAAGTCATAGAGTCATAGGTTGTTTGCAATGATAGGAATTTTTTGTATAACCTACATTGATATTTTAATTTGAAAAATATGAAAGAATATTCTGAGAAGTGAAATTGTTAATGCACAAAGTTTACATAATTTCTTTCATGTTATAACTAGCTCGAGACTCTAAGTCTCTTGTCTTCTGAACCAAACTCCCCTTCCACTAAACCATGTTAAGCCCATACCTCATTTTCTATTCCAGTGTCATAAAAAAAATCATTCAAAAAGGAAACCTTAGGTTTCTTTATTATTTCTTCTTTTTAAAAATTTTTTTCTTTCCATTAATTTACTTCATTTCATTATTTATTTTTATTCTTTCTTATTTGTTCTTTATTTCTTTTCCTGAATTCAAAATCTAGGGGAAGTCTTAGAAAAACAGCCAATAGTGAATTCATTGTTTTTAATCCTTTGCTTCTCAACTTATTCTCTTAAGTTTCCTGGAAGCAAAAAAATAAAAATTTTAATTAAATAATATTTACCAACTCCAATGGGCTGAGCTCAAATGACATTTAAAAGAATAAAACTCAGTATCCTTATTGTTCATTGTTTTTCAGTTGTCACTATATTGGGGGTTTTCTTGGTAAAGATACCAGAATGATGTGTCATTTCTTTACCAGAATGTTTCATTAATGAACAAACTGAAACAAATAGGACTAAGTAACATGCTCTGGGTCACAAAACTAATGTCTGAGATCAGATTTAAACAAAGGAAGATGAGTCTTCCTGACTCCAGGACCACCACTCTATTCATTGCTCCAACTAGTTAACCCCAAAACTCACACTATCTTACACTTTTTTTGCATGTGTATATATGGCATCATTTCTTTTTTCAAAAAATTCTCAATGTTCAAAAGAAAAGATATGCCAGAAATCAATGTCCCCTGACCAAAATTGATATCATCCCTCAAACAAAAAGTTCTTTCTATGGCTTTAAAATTCCTTCATTTTTGTTACCATTGTTTAGGTGACAAATGCTGGAGTGGATGTGGAAATATAGGTATATTTAGTCAGTATTGGTGAAGTTATGAACTAATTCAATCATTTGGGAATTCAATTTGAACTCAAAGGGTATAAAACTCTATTCCTTTTGAACCCAAATATTGCTTCTAGGTCTTATGGGATTACAAATAGACAAAAAAATGAGAAAAGTACTCATTTACAAAAATATTTGTAACAGCTCTCTTTGTGAAAAAAATAGAAATTGAGGGGATGCCTATAAAAGAGGGAATGACTGAATAGGATTATAATTGTGAAAGGATACCATTGTTAAGCAAGAAATTGCAAATGGGATAATTTCAGAAAATCTTGGAAGACAATATAAGCTTATGCAATATGAAGTGAGTAGAACTAACATTATACATACTTATATGATTATAATGATAATGAACTGTTTAGGATCTAGCAACTCTGATTAATATATGATAATTCTCAAGGACTCATTATGAAAACTGTTATGCACCACCAGAAAGAGAGCTGTTGAATTTTGAGTGCAGATTGTAGCATATATTTTTCACTTTGTTTCTCTTTCCTTTTTCCCACAATAGGACTAATATGAAAATATATTTTTCATGACTTCATATGTATAATAGGTTTTACAATTCTTGCTTTTTCAATGGGTAGGGTGAGGGAATTAAGTGAGGGAGACAATTTGGGACTGAAAATTAACAAAATAAAAAGACAGCATTTGTTAATTGATCATTGTCCCTACATGGAAGTCTTTATGCTTGAACTCTCTGAACTTTTGTTAATTATGATGGAATAGTTTTAGATAGCTTTATTTAAAAGTTACAAACTTCTGAGACAGAAAAAATAAATGATGCCAAGCCATCTCTTCTGTTATGCTTCTCTAATAATTTGAAATTCAAATTAGAGAGGGGAAAAAAACGTGTTTATTTGGATCACAATGAAGTGTGATAGTATTTTTGATGGTCTGTCAGCAACTTATTCCTTAAATAAAAAATAGTAGCTGAAGATAACTTTTAGATAGAATCAACTAGGAATGTTATCATGGAATTGCTTAGTGATTTAATAATAGTTCTGCTCTTGTTTTCATTTGCTTCAGACCATTTTTTAAAATTTATTTAAGGCAATGGGGTTAATTGACTTGCCTAAGGTCACACAGCTAGGCAATTATTGTGTCTGAAGGCAGATTTGAACTCAGATCCTCCTGACTCCAGGGCTGGTGCTCTATCCACTGAACCAACTAGCTGCCCCAGACCATATTTTCTGAAAGATCAATTGTCTTATACTATTTTCATATAGATTTGGACTTCAAAAGAGAGGTTAGTGGTGATCTAACCAAATTGTCTTTTTTTGTTAAAGATAAGTATACAATGACTTGAAAGGTTAATTTTCTTGCCTGTGATTCCCACAAGTAGCAATTGGAAGGATAAAGATTTAAAACAAGTTCTTTTGAATCCAAAGATCCGAGTCAAAAATATATTACGTACTATGTTTTTCCTCCTCAGCTGGGCAGAAGACAATATCCTTCATGTCCCTAAAATTTCTAATGACTAATTTTTTTCTAAGATTATCTAGAATAATACCTTTCTATATTATGAGGTTTATTTTTAAGTACCTATAATGTGATGATAAGGCTATTTCATTTTTTCAAATTCCAATAATTCTTACATTTAGTTTTATAGCATTACTTATATTGCATAAGTGTTTAAAATAGTTTATAAAAAGCTTTCCTTGTGAGGTTTTATGGTAGACTATTTAATTTCACTAGATTAATAAAAATTCTTGAAATTTTAATCCATTATCAAGTTGATCTTCCCTTTTGGTAATAAGCACTCATTGATGATTATACTGAAATTATTCAAAATCTGTCCCTTTTTTGACAATTCTATAAATAATCATTCTGAACAGTAATACCCCATGTTGTATGTGGGGAGCACATCAATAATTGTTTAAGATGTATGACATTCCGGTTAAGTTACTACAAATGTCTCATTTTATTTATGATGAATTGAAATAGCGACGTTAAATGTCAATTAACTAATTGTTGTTTTAATCATAAAGGAACCCTAGGAAAATATGAGAAGGGACCTTTAATTTTATTGTTTTTTTATTTTTTAAAGTCTTATTTTAGAGTTGACTATACATGTAAATGTGTGTGTATTTGTCTGTGTCTTTGTATTTGTATGCATAGAAAAGAGGGAGAAAAAAATAACACTATGGTCATGTAGATAGAGTAATTGATAACTACTGGATTGTTCTATTGGCATTTTTGTGAACACAAGAGAGATGAAAGAATGTACCCAAATCTGGAAGACTCTTCTTTCTCCCCTCTACCTCATAATTTCCTTCAAGACTTACCTCTTATCCTATTTTCTGCAAAAAGACTTTTTTTCCCAGACCTTCACTCCTACTCTCTTACTTTTCTACTGCTTACTACTTCCCTGTGAGATTGTTTTATATTTACTCCGTATCTATTTTGAGTAAAATTATTTGAATGCCTCCTACCCCTATTTTAGGATATGATATTCCTAAGTGAAGATAGTATATTTTTTCAAATATTACCAGTATTTTGAATAGCCAGAGGGGGGCTAGAACATAATAGGCATTAAATAAATGCTTTTTGACTGACCCTATAGGACAGATGAGCATTCACTTGTATGTGAGAACATATTTAAGAATCATATAGGACAGTTATGTGTGAATGGATTGAATCAATAT
This sequence comes from Macrotis lagotis, assembly GCF_037893015.1. Classification (NCBI taxonomy): domain Eukaryota; kingdom Metazoa; phylum Chordata; class Mammalia; order Peramelemorphia; family Peramelidae; genus Macrotis; species Macrotis lagotis. The sequence continues at coordinate 573,613,270 of NC_133666.1, forward strand.
GAATTGAATACATATTCATATCAATTTAATTCATATCAATTATACTATGCAGATAATGTGGCAGAGTGGAAAGAAGTACTGGAAATCTGATCAAAAAATTGTTTTCCAGTGTAAAGACTGACAAATTGACTTCTGTGGGGGGTGGGGAGAGGGAAGTAAGTTTAGGGGAAAAATTGTAAAACTCAAAATAAATAAAATCTTTAAATAAAAAAAGAAATTTGTTTTCAAATCTTGTCTTAGACCTTGTATGAACCTAGACTTTAATGTCTATTTGCCTCAGACAACTCCATGGAACTAATAACAGGAGCTAAAGATTGGTATATTTTATTTGCAATAGTTCACTATACTGACCAAATCACAAATCCTTTATTCAGTTATGCTATGCCATGTCATATCATATCAAATTATGTCAAATCATTTTGTTTATGTCATTTCATATTGTGCTCTGTCCTGTCTTACTGAATTATATCAGATCATGTTATACAATGTTTGTATATACCAATGATTGTAAGTATCATGTTATCATATAGTTTCATGTCTTACTATATTACATGTTTCAATAAATAGAGTATTGGGTATGAAGTCAAGATGATCTAAATTCAAATACAACTGACACTGAGCAAGTCATAACAATAGCACTTAACTCCTAGGATTGTTGTGGAAATCAAATGTCATAATAATTCTGAAGTGCTTAGCAGAGTACCTGGCACAGGGAATACAATATACAGTGGTTAGATCCTGATTATTATATTATTATCAATATCATCATCATTATAATTTTATTATATATTGAACTCTCAATCTCAGCTCTTGGAAACTCTTGGAGAACTGAAATTATCTATTTTTATTTATCCTTAAGATTTTTTAGTCTTTGGCTCACTGAATAGGTGGTTGTAAAATTGAATTAATTTGGAATTTTTGAATTTAATAAGTTCAACTGAAATTAGAGCAATTTTTTACATGTATTTTGATAACCTTAATTTTGCAGATACTCCAGACCTTAGAATCAATCTTCTTTATTTATACTGCTACCTCAATAGTTGTATAAATGATACCCTATAATCTGACCTCCTATTGGTAATATCTAATTTTTAGTCACATTGTCCATTTATATTTGTAAGTCAAAAGATAGCCTTTGTAAATAGACTAAACCAACTTTTTTTTTTTGCTTGGTTGAATTTTTCCATTGTACAGTCACATCTGACTGTGGAGAACCAAAGTTTCTCATGTGTCATGCAGAGAGGTGTTTGATGTTATTTTTCCATTGAAAACATGACAATTAGAAACTTCTGCTCTTTTACTTTTTGATCATTATTATACAACATAACCTTTTTGACATTGCTATGAAATTAAATATATGTAAAAAGTGAGAAAAAACAAACATTTTCTAAATATCCTAATTAGGTAGTTTATAGTCAGGATCCTCAAACAATGATCCTAGGGCAACTTTGCATTATTTAGGCCAATGACAATCAGTTTTTAATCCCCTGTCTTTGGTCACACCCACACACATGTGTGTTTGTGTGTGTGTGTGTGTGTGTGTGTGTGTGTGTATGTTTGTGTGTAGAGGAGAATGGACATAGGCCTATTAAAAACTTGATTTAATTTTTGTATCTATGTATCGCTTCAGTAATATCAATGTGTTGAATTTATTCTATTATGCTGTAGTGCCTTCCATATCTATGACAGTTTTCATCACATCAAGTCTCTTTTGGAGGTCAAAAACTGAGTAACATGTGAAGATATGGCGCTTCATAAAGTTTTATAGATGCCTTTTTTAAAATACCATGGCAATTTGCAGATATAACCCTGCCTGAACAACACCACACAAAACCTTAACTTGGCAAGCCTTGTCTTATAAAATTTTAGAAAAAAATCAAGTTAAAAACAACTAAAATATCAGTTCTATCTGGAAAAGTATGAAATAAACAACACTCCTGAAACTTACTATTCTTTACATGATTTTAGAAGTTAACACAATAGATGTACATTATCAATACCTGAAGAAACAATAAAATCTGTCTGATTGAATCTTGTAGAATTCTTCAAGTGAAAATATGATTCACCTGAAAAACAAAGAAAAAGACTAAAGTTATGGTTCTCTAAATTTCATGCTGGCAATTTTTGTTTTTATTTATTTATTTATTTTTATTTGTTAAGTATTGGTGCTTCCACATATACATCAAATCCTTTGCATTTTACTAGGCCATACATACTAGATTCTATCTAGCTTCAGATGATCAGTGAATATCTAGAAAAGGAAGTCAGTCAGCATTTTTATCAATATTGATCATGCTAGATGAACTTTCTTTCCTTTAATTTCTTTTTTTTTTTAGGTTTTTGCAAGGCAAATGGGGTTAAGTGGCTTGCCCATGGCCACACAGCTAGGTAATTATTAAGTGTCTGAGACCGGATTTGAACCCAGGTACTCCTGACTCCAGAGCCGGTGCTTTATCCACTGCTCCACCTAGGCGCCCCCTTTAATTTCTTAATATGGTGACTAGACTAATAGGCCAAGAGAATGCTGATGGGTAATTTAATAACTTTTGTGTAAAGCATTTGACAAAGACTCTAATTCTGTTTTTATGGGCAATATGAAAAGATGTGAATCAAAAACTAATACAATTATATATTTTAATTTTCAGGTTTAAGAAATGCCATTAATTATTTGATATCAATTGAGGTCTCTACTAGATTGTTTATCCTGTATGGTTTAATATGACATATTAAGGATCCAAAATATTTGGGGTTTTTTTAGGCTTTTGCAAGGCAAATGGGATTAAGTGGCTTGCCCAAGGCCACACAGCTAGGTATTTATAAAGTGTCTGAGACCAGATTTGAGCTCAGGTACTCCTGACTCCAGGGCTGGTGCTCTATCTACTGTGCAACCTAGCTGCTCCCAAACTATTCTTAAAAGACTAAAACATTGGGCCAAATCTAATGAGTTAAAATTCAAAAGAAATAATTAGCACAATTCCTTACACTCCAGGATTAGAGGTGAATATAAGCATAGACTGCTATTTTTTTTTTCAAAAGAGCAGGCAAAGAACCCAACCCTAAACAGTTTCTTTGGAAATAGAGAAGACCAGGATTCATTTTCAGGGAAAGATGCTAAAGCAAAAAAAAAAAAATCCTCTCCTATTCCAAAGAATAGTGTCAAATTGTTACCTGCACAAAAAAGAATTCTTGAAGGACCTCAAAAAATATTTTAAAAGTCAAATAAGAGTGACTAAGGAAAAACTAAAAGAGAAGAAAAGTAACAAGAAGATTATGAAAAGAAAGTAAAATAATTGTAAAAGATTATATATATATATATATATATATATATATATATATATACATTCATACTTAATTATAGTTTTCCTAGGAGAAGTAGGAAAAAATAAACAATAAAGAGCAGAGAACAGAAGAAAATCCACAGGAAAGCAAAGAAAAAAATGGACAATTTTGAACTTAATGTGTAATACTTGTTTTATAAGTTCTCTTGAAATTAAAAGATAGTTTTTATATTATGAATCCTCTTGTATATTTTGCTGTGCACATGGCATTTTTATTTTCTATTTAAGTTTAAAATAAATAAATATGGATTCTTTTTAGTTTTAAAAACAATTTAAGAGAGAAAAGATATAGATACAAAGTGAAAAGAAAATTGGAGAGTGAGAAAAGAGAAATTTTTGACTGTTTTATAAATATATATGCACATATATGTACATACATGTATACATACACACATGTATGTGTGTATGTATAAAAATGACTGAATGGCCTGCCCTGTGTTTGGGCACTCTTATCCTCTTTATGGTAAGCATGACTACTGGCTATTATGAGGATTTTCCCTCAATATGGTCAATATTGTCTAGTTCTAGGTCCTACAATGATAAAGATTATCTAGTAGGTAGTAAAGACAATGTTGAAATGTCCCTAGTCCATATCATATGAACTTCTATTGAAATAAAATTTGTTTAGATTAGAGGTAAAAATTCTTGGTTGAGAAGGCTCATTTTATTTAAAGGTTTGCCATGTGATAGGAAGATCCCACTTTTTCTGTTTTGCTCCAGAAAAAAATAACCTGAAATATTAAGCAGAAATGACAAGAAACGAGAACATTTTGGTTTGAGGTTTTTTAAAAAATTTTCTAATGATTAAGGCTATAAAATTTTCACCAGACTTAGGTCAATGCTCATCCTTCATTTCAATCATCTTCCTGTTCTTTTGCTCTGCTACTTCTGCATTGGAAGCATGTCAATCCTGGGTATTTTCAGTCTAGATAAATGAGAATTACCATAACAAGGTATCCCTAAACTTCCCTGAATGGTTCCAGTTGTCTTTCTGTCATGCCACTGATATGTCTTCTTTGAAATATAATCTCAGTGAGAGCTTAAACAATTTCTCTTTTGTATTTTTGTCCATAGAATTTAATGGGATTTTTGACCTATAGTAAGTGCTTAATAGATGATTTTTCATTCACTTTTAATTCATTTATCCAAGAATGTAATGTCTGGTCTCAGGAAGCAATGATTTTTGCTTATTTGATAGATAGTTCATTCTTTCACTTTAGATCTTCAAACACAGGATAATCATGAGTAAGTTGTGTTGTAATAAATTCTTCTTTTGGTCCAAGCTAGACTGGATATCTTCTAAGATCACTTTCTACCCTGAAATTCTTTCATTCTATAATTCTGATAATCTTTGACTTCAATGGAAAAGTAGGTATAAGAAAGAAGTCTGCAATTATAAAGCAGGATTAAAGATAGAGGAATTCAAAGACCCAAAGACTGGACTAAAATTTCAGATTTGTACTTTATCAATTGTTTTTTTCACAATGGGAGAGAGGTAAATGGTATATGATATCATGTATAATATTTTCAGATTGGAATTTACCATATCCTAATAGCTGTGAAGTAATAGGTTTTATATGCAGAAATGACTTTCTATGAATGAGATGGCTAAAGTCAAGGTCAAGGCAAACAAATTGAAATAAATGATAATGAAAAGTTTGAAACAAATATATAAACTATTTTGTAAGAGAGACAGAAATATAGTTTGGGAGAAAGAAGATATAGACAGTAAGCGAAAAAGAAAATTGAAGAGAAAGAGAAAAAATTTTAACTTTCACATATATATATATGTATATGTACACACATATGTATGTGTGCATGTATGCATGAATGACTGAATGGCCTGCCCAATGTTTGGGCAATCTTTTCCTCTTTAGGGTAAGAATGACTATGGCTATGAGAATTTTCTCCTCAAATATTACATTGAGAAATGTTTTCTTCAGGATCATTTTTTCAGCTTGCATTTTTTTCCTTTATAGTTATTTTGTGATCTTTCCATGGGACTAACTTTTAAATTTTTTTTTTCTTTAAGACAATGGTTAAGTGACTTGCCTAAGATCACACAGCTAGGCAATTATTAAGTGCCTTATGTTGGATTTGACTCAGGTCCCCCTGATTCCAGAGTTGGTGTTCTATCCACTACACCACCTAGCTGCCCCCAATGAGAATGATTTAACATTTGACCTGATTCCATCCCTAAAGGTAATGGTCAGGGATCCTGCTTGCTCAAGGCTACCCTGACTTCATCATCCATGATCTATGACCCTCTATGCTGAAAAGATAAACACAAATTTGTTATTCACATTTCATTTGAAGTTATGTAATGAAGAGGAATGCACTATTTGTTTAGACATATGATCCTACTTTTGTATATATCTGATACAGGTGTTCTTGATTTTTGCTTTTTTGCTTAAAGTACCTGCTAATATTCTGATGAGACCTATGGACAGCTTATGTTCATAGTTTATTGCCTTCATTCATAGTTGAGAAATATTTTATTTTATTTATGTGTTAATGAAAATAAAGGTATATCATTTCATATTCATGGACCCTCTAGAATGTATCTATAGGCCCCCAGGTTAAGAATTACTCTTCAAACGTCACAGGGTTTTATCTTACAGTGAATCTAGATTTTTCATGCTGCAATTTAAAATTATGAGTGATAATATAGCAGATATAGCATTGGGTTTGAAATTGGGAAGATCCAGACATGATTCTTATCACAGACATTTACTAAGGATTACTAGCTCGATCATTTAACTTCTCTGTGACTCATTTTATTAATTTTTAAAATGATATGATAGTAATAAAATAACATTGAGGAACCATAAAATAAATAATCTTCCACCCTTAGTTCTTGCATCTTTCTAGCTTCTTGGATAAAGCACTGTCAGTCTAATTTCTATTTCAAATAATTAAAAATAGCAATAATTCATAATGGACAGAGAATTGATCTTAATATTGCTTTCCCCTAAAAACATCATTTAAATTGTTGGAGTCTAGTTACCTTTCCCATATAATAAGAGGAATCAGATTAAATCATCTATAAGGATCCTGTCAGCTCTCAAACTATAATGAATAATCTTCTATTTTTTTCTTCAGGTCAAATATTCCATTTTTAATCTCATCTGTGAATGACCTACAGATCAAATTAATTATAAAAATTATAAAAGGGCTCCACAAGTTTTTAACCTAATTAAAAATGTAAATTGTTAATATTGAAGTCTTCTTATACTGGTTGCCTTCCTCTATACAGTCTTCCAAGTTTCATTGTACTGCCCATTTGAAATTCAGGGAATTCAAAATAAAAGCAATTAGAGTCAAGAACATAGACAATGCCAAGAAGTTGATGGTTTGTTAGACTTCCTGATACTCCTGGACTTATTTCCTAATTCAAAGGTTGTTTGTTGTTGCTGTTGCTTGTTGCTCTTGCTACTGCTGTTGTAGCTCATATTAATCTACTCCATCTGTTGCTAATTTGTTTGCTGTTCATATATGGCTCTGCCATGTACCACCAAGCCATGGTGGTCTGCTATATATATGCACATTCATACAAAATAACTCTTTTATGTCCTTATATTTCCTAACTCTAACCTGAAAATTTTCACGTATAAATTAGTCCGACAATCCAGTTTTTCTGCTTCTGCTCCAGAATAACGATACATTCATAAAGAAAATCACAGTACTCAGACAATTCACTCAAAACAAAATATTGGTTATATAATTTCAGTTGGACTTTGTTCCTTGAAAACATTCATTATTCTTCTGTGGCTGCTAAAATTCCTTCTATTTTCTCCTCTTCTCCTCTGTCAATCCCATCATAAACCCAAACTCATGAAATGAATAAATGTGAATCTTATCTTCATGTGAAGTTTAAAGTTGTTATATGTATATTCCCTTAACTACTTTTGTCAAAAATTTTTTAAAAATTCCATATTCTTTTCACTTCAGATCACAAATGAAAAAATTTTTATTCTCTACTATGGAAAATCCCTTAATCTCTGTCACAATACCATTTCCTTTAGGCTACTCTTGGACATAGCTGATTTGGCTTTTTCTTTTCCATAAGTTTCTGTTTCTCCATCATTAATGACTCATTTTCATTTGGCTAGAAACATTGGTCTCCCTAATCCTTAAAAAGAAATCCTTTGATTCTTTTGGATGTTCCATTTCTTATGCTCCATTTCTTGATTCCCTCAGACCACTAAAATTCCGAGAAAGAAAAAGAGGAAAAATCTATAATAGATAAATTTCTTTTCTAATATCCACATTTAAAGAATCCTTTAAATTGAAAATTCTGCCCTCGATTCTCAACTGAAACTGAGACTCAATCAAAGATCAGTAAGGGCATTCTAAATACCAAATAGAAAGATCTCTTAGATTTAATCCTCTTGAACTTCTTTTGTGTTTTCAAAAGACTTGTTCATAATCTTTTCCTGAATACTGATGGTTAGGTTAAATTTATTCTTCTCTTATTTTTAGACACTTTTTAAAAAATTTTCTTTGAGGATGTTATGTGATTTAATGGCTCAAGCTCATGATTTAGAGTCAGGAAGACAATATTGATAATTAATAAAAGCTAAAATTTAATATTTGATATTTTTAAAAGTACTTTTCAAATATAATCACATACAATAATACTATAAGGTAGATATAAAAGTTATCTCTACTTTATTAGCAAAAAGAATTAAGTGACTTGAGTAGGATCACATATTTTGAAAGTATATATTTGATGCCAGATTTTAACTAAATCCTTGCTGATTTCAGGAGAAAATTTCTAATTTAATTGACTTCACCCCCTTTTAATAGTCTTCTAATATCTACTTTCACCTCCTTTCTTTCTCCCCTAGCTTGCATTTTTCCCTCATAGTATTTCTAGAATATCTCTGAGGCATAAATCTGTCCATGTCACTTATCTATTTGAAAAACTTGAGTAACTATCTATTGACCCAAAAAAATCTCATCTCATGGATCTAAAGATCAAGTATGATATAGGTGATATTTAAAATATTTTGGAGAATAGGTGTGATAACATAGGATTTGAGATGGACCATATTCTGTTCCCATTTGCAAAGAAATAGTGAGTCATCTCTGACAATTGCAGGGCAGTGAACTTGCTTTGATTCCTGACAAAATGATGAAATTCATAATTAAATGGTTGGTGAATATCTAGAAAAGGAAGTGATGATCACAGAGTCAGAATGATGTTTTCAATAACAGATCATGCTAGGCTACTGTTAATTTTTTTGAAGGCTTCTTAAAATGGTAGCTCAGGGGAATGTTGAAAATATAGTTACTTCATATTTTAGTAAAGAATTTAAAAAGACTCATGCTATTTTTTGTGAGAAAAGTATGGAGAAATGTATGTTAGAATTCCATGTATATATATATATATATATATATATATATATATATACATATATATATGTAAATGATGATAAAAATTCTATATTTATCCAACTTTCATACCACATAAAGACATGGACAATGAGTAACACATGAGATGGCAGTCAACTTTCCAGAAGATTTGTCCCAATAGAATCTTAGATCAAATAAAATAAGATGAAATTCAATAGGGATAAATGCAAATTCTTAAAGTTAGTCTGAAATCTCAGTTCTTAAGGTGAGATAAGGCAGGGTAGAAGTTTGACTGAAAAATGATACAGGATTCTAGTGGAAAGTTTAAACATGTCATATGGCAAACAAAAATTGAGTGACTTTAAACTGAAATAAAAAGATAAAGAATCTGCAAGGTGACATACTGTTAAACTCTCAACTGATCAAACTACAGCTGGAATACTGTGTTTTGAGCAATCAAATATAAGGAAAGGTGATAAACAGGGAAGGATTTGGAAAGGAAAATGAGGATGTAAACTAGTGGATTCATTCCGTATGAAAATAAGCTAAAGTAACATATCTTTAGGGTGAGGATATAGTAGCTTATTTTTAGTTTTTGAATGTTTTTGCACTCAAAAATATTTTCATATTTTTCTGTTTGTCTTCAGAATTTTCCAAGTTGCAAAAATAGACTGATTTAGGGAAAGGCTATTTAGCAATGTCTGTAGTAATTACTGATTTAATTGTTTTCCAAGTCAAATAAAAAAATCATACAATTGGTCTTGAAGGATATTCACAATGATATTCTGTCCTATGTCAATGTCATCATTTATTACAGTCATTTACTCACCTCATTATTTTTGGTTTCATTTTGCCATTTCCTTAGCTTTTGAAATCTCATTAAAGTTGAACTCAAGGTGGGACAATGCCAAGATGGTAGACACAAGCCAGGAATTTCCTTAAGCTCTCCTCTATAGTGATAGAACCCACAAAAGAACAAAGTAGAGTTTTTTCTTGCAAGGTCTATCTTGATTGAAGTAGGGGTGCTTCTAGGACAGGGAACTGAAACCCAGTCGACCAATAATGGGGAATGGCATGGAAATCAACAGGAGAGATTTGCAGCTGAGAAACCTGGTGCCCAGATTCAGCAGGCCATTGGCACAATAGGCCAGCTCTCAGGACTCTAACAAAGGTACACCTGAACTCCCATTCAGATAATGTGCTTGGGCTAGGCAGCCCAGCCCAGTGATTAAGTCTATAAGGTTCTCAATTCAGAAAGTCTTTGAACAAGCTTCTGCCTCAATAAAAGAAGTATGGGACAGTGCCCAGTAACAACATTCAAAACAAGGATGAAAGGTCAGAGAAAACAAAAATTTAACTTGCAGTTAAGGATGCTAAAATATCTTCTCAGAAGAGGATGGCAGAAAAAAAAACACTATGAACTTGTAGAGGAGAACATGAATTGGTCTCCAGTCTAAAAAGGCTTCTTGGAAGAGCTAATTTTTTTTTTTAAATCAAATAGGAATATTGTGAAAATAAATGCAAGATAAATTAAACATATTGCTAAAGGAAGCAAAAAATTCAAGAAAAGAAATACCTAAAGATACTAATGAGTGAATACAAAAATAAATGGGAAAATACAAGAGTTTCTTTGAAAATAGAGCAATGGAAAAAGAGATGCAAAAGCTAATTAAAGAAAGTAATTCCTTGAAGAATAGATAAGAATAGAAGAATAGCAAGTGGAGGCTAATGACTCCACGAGACATCAAGAATCAGTCAAGAACAATTCAAAGAATGAAAAAAATAGAAGAAAAGATAAAATACCTCACCAGAAAAGTAATTGACTCCGAAAATAGATTCAGAAGAGATAATTTAGGAATTATCAGACCACCTAAAAGTCATGGTCAAAAAAAGAACCTAAGTTACATCACTCAAGAAATCATCAAGGAAAACTGCTTAGAACTATCCTAGAACCAGAATGGAAAATAGTCATTGAAAGAATCCATCTTCATTCAACTCCTCCTGAAAGAGATTGTAAAATGAAAATATCAAGGAATATTGTAGCCAAATTGTAGAAATGTCAGATCAAGGAGAAAATCCTGTAGGCAGCAAGAAAACTAGAGATCCACAGTCAGGGTTTTGTCACACTTGACAGCATCCACTTTAAAGGATTGAATGGAGGGCAAAGGAGCTTGGATTAGAAGCAAGTATTAACTACCCAGAAATTTGAGCATTCTTTTTCAGGGGGGGGAAATGGACATTTAAAGACATAAGTAAATTTCAAATTTTCTTATTGAAAAAGAAACAAGAGCTGAAGAGATAATTTAATCTTCAAAGAGGAGACTCAAGAGATACAATAAAAGGTAGACTAAGGATAAGAAAAAGATTATTTTGCAAAAAAGATTAAACTTGTTACATTCATACATGGGTAAAGATATTAATAATTATTAAGAACTGAAACTCTATTAGAGGGAATATATTTAGAAGATATGGAAATAAGTTGATTTTTATGGGATGATTTTTAAAAAGTATGACAATAGAATGGAGATTGTATTGGGTTGAGAGGAAGATGGAGGCATAATGTAGTAAATTATATCATATAAAGAGTTACATGGCATTACACTAGAGGGAAAGAAGGGAAATGTGAGAACTATTTGAATCTTACTTTCATCAAATTTGACTAAAAAAGGGGAATACACATACATACTCACTTGGCTTTAGAAATATATCATATCCTTCAGTCATTAGAAAAGGAAAGGGGACAGGGAAAGGAAAGGAAGGTTGTTAGAAGGGAAGGAATGAAGGGGGGGGAATAAGAAGGGAAAGGGGAAAGAAAAGGGAGGGCAGCTGATAGAAGGGGGCAGATTGAGGTAGGAACTATTCAGAAACAAAGTATTGGTGAGGAAGAATAGGGTGAAAGAAGAAAGAAGAGTACCACAGAGGGGAGAAAGAGATAGTAATGATCAGTTCCCTTGCCATTTTTGACCTTCTCTTGCTCCAGATAAATTTTGTTACCTTTTTTTCTAGCTCATTAATGAAGTTATTTGGTAGTTTGATATGGCACTGAAATTTAATTTGGGTAGAATCAACATTTTTATTATATCAGCTCAACTTAACCATGAGCAATTGACCTTTTTCAGTTATTTAGATCTGACTTTATTTGGATGAGAAATGCTTTACAATTGTGTTTATATGGTTTCCAGGTTTGTATTGGGTGGTAGATTCTCAAGTATTAAATATTGTTTATAGTAACTTTAAATGGAATTTTTCTTTATATCTTTTGCTCTTGGGCATTGTTGTTCTTATATAGAAATACTGATGAAAATTGTGGGTTCATTTTATATCCTGATACTTTGCTGAATTTGTTAATTGTTTCAAGGAGTTTTTTAGATGATGTTCTCAGGTTCAGTAAAGTATACCATCATATCATCTGCAAAGAGTGGAAATTTTTCTTCCTTGTTGCCAATTCCGATTCCTTTAATTTCTTTTTCTTCTCTTATTGCTACAGCTAGCATTTCCAATAGTAGATGAATAGGAATGATGATATTAAGCCTCCTTGTTTCACCCCTCATGAAAGATCTTTAAAAAATTTAAAAACCAAAAAAGAAAGGAAGATAAAAAATGGGAAAAAATGAATGAACCATTTATACCTTTCCAAGCACATGCCCTCTAATTATAGTCAAAGTATCTAGCAAAGTATTCTAGCAGGAGAATTATGAAAAAATGACCAAAGAAATCAACTTTAAAAATAAAAATGATGAACTGAAAAATAGTAACACATCAAAAA